>NC_053114.1:20022223-20234723 GCF_010015445.1 Perca fluviatilis
CAGGAGCTGGGAACATGGGATCACACTGGGACTACTTTGTGAGAACATGGGATCCTTATTAAAATTACACACCTAGAAGTGTAAGGATCTGGTAGAATTTAGGACTGCCCAAATAATGAAGCAAAAAATAAACTGCTGCCTGGAAACATACAAGGACTGTTGTTATAATTTAAGAGGGGAAATACAGAAAATTTGGAACCGGACTATGCTCGGTGAAATCTCAAAAGTATGTGTATTTTGATTTGTGGGGTGGTTTTGTGGAATGGTTTTGTGGAATTGTCTTGATGAAATGATCAAACAAAGTATAAATATAATGTAATTTTAAAAATAATCCACAAAACATATATTTTTGAAAAGTACAAAAGTGAGGAAGTAGAATGTAAATCTCATTGATGCTAATGGTGCTTTTGTTTCTTTCTTTTTTTAATAGCTTGGGAGAGTATGATGTAAATTGGAGTTGTATTTTGTATTACTTAAATTTAGTTGATCTGGGGATAGGACTTGACAAGCCTACGCTTCTTCCTATCCCTCTCAATTGGTTCTAGTGTGTGCTATGTTTAATTTTTTTTTTTTTTTAAGTCATTCAAAATAAAGATTTAATTTCATTGCAATCCTAAAGTCTTAATTAAATGCTAATTACCTGCATCACCTCTCACATAAGTGCAGATAAAACCATAAACTGATACTGTAAGCACTTTTTTAGTTGCATGTTGCCATTTTTTTAAGATGCTTATGATCAAATCTGGAAAGCCACCTGAATAAAGACATCAGTATATTGCATGCATTGCGTTCTGCAGGTCGTGTTCATTAAAATGATCCCATATACCCACCGAGCTGCCTGGCCCACACACCATGAAGGCCAGACTGTTAATTATAATTATAATAATTAATATATTTAGCTTTTTTAGTGTTTGGGAACATATAAGGCAAGCAAAGGGAATTTACATCATGTTTGTAATAGTGTTCCTTTTCTATAGCTTTTATGAATAATTACAGTTAAAATGCACTTCTGCAAGATAATACATTCTCTCCAAGGTGGGCATGCTCTAGGTATGTTTTTTCATTTGTGGCCTTAACCATCCTCCATTATTTTGTATTTGTAATATAACTATCAATTGACATCTTTTTATTAATGCAGTCATTTTTTCCATGTGCAGAAATATTTGAGTTTTCCTCCAGTTAAATTTAGTGCATTGCATGTTTATTATTTTCTTTGTTTATTCATTATTCTGATTTGCAGCTTTATGTTATCACATCTATTTATGAGTGACTGAAGTGTCTCTGATTATGTGTTGAATTTCCATTAATCAAACTGTGGTTGCATTTTGCTTTGAACTTTAACAGGCTCTATAGACTCGAGCACTCTCTTTTTCCTTGAGCTGCACCACAACATTTGCATTTACGTGCACAGCCGATCAAGTGTCCCGGTCACTTTGTGCAAAATATAAGGAGGACAAATGTGCAGGGTCAGCATTTTAATGCACCTTTGGTTACTTCAGTGATTTGAGGTAGAAAAAAATGTAATCCACTGAATAGCCATTATGTACTGAGCAGAAGCAATACCTAAACATTTGGTGTAGCAAAACCCTTCTTTTCAATCAAAACTATGTAGTTAAATAATCAGCATCCCCCCATACAGTTTATTTTCTACTTTTCCTACATCAGTGCAAAATGCCAAGTTTTACATTTAAAATAAAAAAGACAAATTTCCTAAAACTCTGATCAGTATAAAAATATTACACCACCCAGTACCCAAGTACCAAAATATGTGGTAATTATTTTGCTAAATTACTTGACTATACCAAGTCAGAATGTTTAAGTCTTACCCACTGCAGTCCTGCATGTAATATATGATGTGCTTGTTACATTAAAGAACACATTTAGGCTACACAATATTTCACTGAAGATAAAAGTTCCTCAGTGAACACAGAAGTCACCGCTGCAGGATCCACCTTGAGCATTTTAGCAATTAGCATGTTAGCCAGACCCATCAAGCACCTGTAGTGTGCTGCCCACTTTGGTTGGAATTCAGCCCCTTTTTTTCTGTTCCATTTGAACAGAGTTTATGATGACTTTTTATGTGACTTTTGTTGTTACTAAAAATACTCAAAAGGACACAATAAAACATCTTTGTTACAGAAACGACAGTAAATGTAATGCTGAAATGGGACCAAAGGACACTTGTTTTAATGTATTGTATAATAATATCAAACTTACAGAATGATTTACCAACAATGTGCTGCATGAAGGGCACAAAAAGTGTTACATTTTGATTAATGTGTAAATGTGTTTTATATATTTCAATACAAGTTTGCTAAAAAACAAATAGATTCATGGCAGATAATAGTGATGCTGAAATCATTTTCAAAAGTTGCCAACTGATTCAGGAAATCATGAAGTGTCATCCCAGAAACTCTGACCAATAAGGCATAAGTATTGTTCAGATTGATTTCTCAAGCGTGTTTTGTAGTCCACAGTGAGATCTCAGAGAGCTGCTATTCAGTGGAGATAAATGCCTGTCAGTTCATTCCTCAATAATGTTCATCTGCTCTGCACACTGTTGATTGAAGACGATGCAGGAAACAATTTCCTGGAAACAGTCAAAGAAGATCATTTGACTTGCAGAAGACTGTGGTCTTGTTAGGCCGTCGGTTAGGCATTATTGAGCCTTTGACAGTGATGTTTGACAGGAAATGAGGTTGATTGTTGAAGTTTCCACACTATTGCAACATTGTGATTCTTACTTGAAAGTAATTGCATGAAAATTCAAACTGAGGCAAACCAAACTATTCTTTGAGTTGTTGAGCATACAGTTAGAGCTATGGTGACTGTTTTTGTTTTGTTTTATTTGATATAAAATTTGATTTGGCTTACATTATAGTATGTCAGCAAATTTTACACAGAGATAATAATAATAACAATAATAATAATAATAATAAATTGAATTTATATAGTGCTTTTCACAAACTCAGTCACATAATAAGATGAGTTTTTATGTTCTGACTACATATGTATTTGACTTTTACTGTTTAATCTCAAAATTCATGTTTTTTTTGTATAATTTAACACATGAATGTAAGCTAAAAAATGCAACTGTGTAAATTCTGAATTCTTGTAACTGGCTGCCGCACAGAGATGTGCACATGCATTCAGAGACTACAGTCTCAAAGTCAAGGTTTATTCAATCATTAACTGCATAAAAACTGAAATGAATGGTGTTAAGAAGTAAACTGTCCTTAGAGTTTTAATATAGACAGCCATGCTTACAAAATGACACTTCTCTTTACAGTGTTGGTATTAAATGAAATCCTCTGAGTGCATACAAATACTCAAAAGCAGATGCTCTGACGCTAATCTGGATTTCTTGGTAATGCCTCAAGTCACTAAGCAATGTATACAACAGAGAGTTTTCATGACAAGTGAAAGAAAATCTGTGGGTGTCAGTAAAGATACTGATATATGGGGCCTCTTGCGTCTTTTCTGCATTCTCCATCTTCCCCTTCATCTCCATCATTCTCTTTTTTTTTCTCTGAATCAACTTCCACTGTCCTGAAATAAGAGTTACCCTGAGGAGAAGGATAATTATTAACAATTAATATTCATAATGATGTCTCCGTCCCTGGACAGCCTTCACAGAGTCTCAGTCAAATGGATTTAGAATTCAATTTTTATTTTACATAATCCAATCAAAAATGTGGACGCATCCTCAAACAGATCAGTCCCCTGGTGCTTGCAAAGCCGAGTCTGGTATTCTTACAGTTTGACATCCATTGGTTTTATTATCTTATATCCTGCACTATATATTAAAAGAGAAGTAGGAGAGAGTTCACTCTGCATGTATTTAAAGTATATCATCATGCTTACATTTACCTTTTAGGAAGGGTGCTCACCTTTAGAGGATTTATTGTTTTCAGTTCAGTTCAAGAGGTGGAAGGTCAAGGTGTAGTATAGGCTAAAGCAGGGATCTTCAACAGGGGGTCCGAGACCCCTAGGGGGTCCTCAGAAACAATGCAGGGGGCGCTCCAAATTATTGTTAATTTTTGAAAGTTTTTTCCAAAATTCAACAGCCTTTACATGAATCTAACATATTATTAGCAAATATATATCGTCACTGATGATAGGCTTACTGGCCTATAGGTAAGGTAGTCACTGAGGTAGCCATCCACAGATACAGTTCATCCTAAGGATTCACTGGGCCGCATGTATGTTTGAACATTAAAATAGGATTTATAAAATCATGCCAACAATTATAAGGCTATTTTAATAGCTTAGTATTACATGGAAAAAAGGGTATGTATAAAGGCTTTAGGCCGCCCTACATTATCGTAGGCCCAATTTTATACAGTATATGTAGTAGCGGGTCCCTGCTCCGTCTCTCACAGTTAAGGGGTCCTTGGCTTAAAAAACATTGAAGACCCCTGGGCTAAAGCACTGCTGTCATTAAGTAGACTTCACTCTCAGAAACTCATGACCATAATTGCCTTACAGCACATAAAAGGTGCCTGCAGCTTGCATTGTATGTTTCATGCTGTTTGCGTTAGAATATGCAAACAAGTTAACATCCCAGGCTAATGCTAGGCTAATTTAACTGTCAGGGACAGGCACTGCTTACTAACCACACTTTGCAAAGGAGAGCTTAAACAATTCAATTCAAGGCCACACGTTTTGCAGCTTGGAGCCATAAACAAGCTCAGGAATTAAAGTGAAAGCAAAATATCGTGGTTCTGAAAATTGTCTGACCAGCACACAGACAGTTTGGAGGGATGCAAGTCCAACTATAAAAAGTAGAACAGGAATAATTTTCATCAATGAGATTTTAGGTGTCATGAAACAAATTCCTGGTGATATGAGGGGGCATAGCCATATTCAAATACAAACCACTAAAACTGATGGCAGCTGCTGCAGAAGAGTCAACCCAGAGAGAGCAACCAATCCAGCTCATAACAGAACAGGCACTGCGGACAATGTAGTTGGCATTCAGACAGCTGACTAAAATCCTAAAATAATTTCAATCTAATGCACAGGTGTAAATGTTTTATCTAAAGAATGTAATCAACGTGATGCATTAGCAGTTCATTAAATGCCCCCTCTTTGTTTGATGTTTTAAATGGTCTGATGTTTTGTCCATTTATATTTGGCTACATCACCCTTTTTCTTCAGTAGAAGCTGTATTTTTTTGTTTTGATGCTTCCTAGCACACCCTTTGTTTGATAGAATTCAGACATTTTCTCTTCAGACTATCTCAACAGGCTTTTAATGCAATGGTGCTAATTTATACCTGCTTTTAACAAGCAAGATCACTTTCAAGATAAATCTAAAGAGCACTTTACTGATGATACAAACAAAGCCCTATACAGGGCAGGCAAAGTGATCTCCTAAGCTGGTGTGTCTGTTTGATGATAAATAGCATGCATATCTCGCGCTGAAATTAGGCGCAGAAGGCTTAGTAAACTTGACCGTTAGTGTCAACCTTTAATGTATTACTTCTCCTAAGTTGTCACTTTTGTGTCAGAATCTCTAATTCACTGTCAGTCTGAAAATGTGTTCCTGGGATTCCAACGATCTCAAAAGCATACCATTAAAATCCCAACGTTTCCTGTTTCAGTGCAACTGGAGACCTCTTTCACATGTCATCTCCTCCCTCTGTCTCTGTCCTCATGTTTCCTGTCACTCTGTCAAAATTGTCCGATAAAGGCAAAAGGCCACAAAAATAATAAAACACATCCCTGATAATATATTTTACTGTAAATTCAAACATGAGATTAGGAGAGAAATGCAAATGTTGCTTAAGAGAAGGCAATTGTATTAGTCATGTTCGGCATAATACTGTTTGGGCCACAATACCATTTGGTAGCAGCTTATTTCTGAATGTAGAACAATGTACAACATACTTGCAGAGCAGTGCCATTGCCCTACAACTGAAAAATGTAAATTACTAATCTTTTTGTTAGAAATGCATCATCACTGAGCTTCATTAAGATATTCATCTTCTTGAAATCTTTTTTCTCTTAACCTTATGACTTGCTCCGTTTTCAGTGTGTACTTGTATCTTGCTCTACTTTGAAAAACAAAATGTTTTCATTTCATCAAAGTGTTATTCGCTGCTGTTAAAGTCTCTCTTTCTGTCTTTCTCTTCCCTCTCCCTTGCTTCGCTCTTTGGGTTTGATTAGACAGGAGAGGGCAAAGTTTGAATATTCAGCATGCCTCTGTTGTGTTTTGCATCAAACTTTTATCAAGACATAATTGTGATAAATGATGCATGTAATCAAGCATTAAATAATGCTAGAATATGCAACCTCCAAAGTTAAACTGTGACCAGCATGTCTGTGTCCTTCGTCCCCAGTGGATGGGTACCATCTGGCTGTGGCCATTACCACTGACCTGAGTGCCAGACTCCTTAGTGTGCAAGGAAGCTCAACATCGACCGGTCAAGCCCCTGCGCACCTGACCACATGGATGCAACCTTGCCAGAAGTGTTAGGGGACAAATTACAGATTCAGGATGCTCATATACTAAAGGTTGCGCTCAAGTGTAAGTAAGGCCTCATCTGTGCAATATTTTGCCCCGTGTAGAAACATTTTTTTGTTGTTGAAAACTTCGTCATCAATCACAGTTCACAGTTCAACTTCATTGTTTAACTTTAACTTACAGAACTAACATTATCAAATTTCCTGGCTAAACTCTTGGCTTGATTACAATGTGTCTGATCATCTCATTCCTCTTACCTGAGAGTTCATTTTAACGATGATGACTTGTACCCATATTGAAAATAAAATCCAAGTTGTAATGCAACGGAATAATCATTTTAGTTATGATGGGCTAATTTGATTCATGAACCTGCGAGCCCACATACAGTAAACAAGGAGTGGTATCGCATATCTTGTTGCTTGACTGTATGCTGGCATGCCACTTAGTTGGTCCTTATTATGTTATTACATAATTTTGATAAGCTGTGGGTCACGCTGTTAATGGAAGGGGTCCTCATTATTTTGTCATTCTGAACATGTCTTCCATTGTTTTGCTTTTGTTTTTATGGAATGTCGCAATTTTGATTGGTGTATACATTTTGCTTATTTTGTAATCCAAACAAAGGTTAATCAATTCTAATTTAGCTACAAGTACATATTAGCAGCCAACCTTTCCTGTAAGAAAGGTCACACAATTTGGCTTCAGACTTTATTTTCAAGACTGATATTAAAACGTGTCTGACAAGGTTCAAATTGAAAAGTCATTTTTTTACTTACTTTACTAGCATGTAACCAATACTGGCCTTACAGTACAGTCTTTTCACAATACACAATTTCCTATTTGGACTCTCCTGGTCTTTTTGGTTTGGCTGTCATGTCTGTCTCACACTCCCTTCCTCACCCTTCCACCTGCCTCTCTTCAAAGTGAGATTTTGACTACTCATAGTGTTGTTACAGATAGGGCATGTGTAACGCCGAACTGTGGCAGCCGTGGATGTGTTTCTTCTGTGTTTTTTCTTTTACTTTTTTTCCACTGACTGTTCCCTGTTTTTTAAGTCTGTAAGCCCCTTCCCTTCTGCATGTGTTACGATCAAAAACAACAGCAGCTGGGTGGTCCATTTGTGTACTTTTCGTACCTCCTCTTTTATTTTAGGTGATAGTGTGCTTGGTCAAACAAAAAAGGAACCAGGCTATTTGTTTGCATTCTTAAATAGGTCTTGACTATATTATCAGCATGGATTGTAGGTTCCTCCTTTCTTTTCCTTGTTCAGTTCATTCAAAGATACCTGATATCAAGGCAACTTAAAAAAAGAAAAGATGAGACTGTGCTGTTGTCAAAAAGATTCATCTAGGCAGGTCAAGAAATTATGATCTGTTGTTCCAGAGTGATATGTTGCACAGACACGTCGTGTACACCATGTGCCCTTTTTAATTGATCTGCTCAGTAGCCAACAGTAATGAAGCTTTTAAAGCTGAAGTTCATCCATGAAGGCCACATCATCGCACAAACCTATTATTACTTCCAAATGATTTAACAGATCTGTTTGTTTCAATCTTTTCCTGAGGCTACTCCCAAATAAATCATAATCTCTCTGTACAATATTTATACACCATAAATGCTCATTCTAATCAACATCTGTTCTCCTCCAGCAGTGAAGACTTCAACAGCTAGGCCAGGATGGAATTTATCAATTTATTTATAATACAAGAACATTTTAGATGCAGGTGAGTTGGAGGGGAGTTTATGTTTATGTGGGTCGGACACTTCTTGGCACCATATAATGCCATATAATGTCTTGTTTATCAGCAGGCAGAGGTTCCCTGGAATACAACAAATAAATTAAAATGAAACAAACTAACTAGCTCACATATTTTGAAGTGAGTTGGACGTAAGTCAAGAAATAAAGTCTAAAAATAAAGGGAATGATTAACAGGTAAAAATAGCCCAGGGTTTAAATAATTAACCCACCCTAATACACTAATTAACTTAAAACATACTGTAATTGTAAAACTGCAATAGTAGCATCTAATCCCAGCCACTGGATGTTTTATTAGAATCGACATGCATTAAATGCTTCACAGGTTCTTTATGTATGGATTACAATTTGAATTGAGTGTTTAGCTTTTGTAAAGTACTAAGCAGAACAGTATGGAATGATAGAGGCAAATGTGAGAGAATTAAGAAGACTGTCCACACAGCCTTTCTCTCTCTAAAACTCACATGAACACACCCTCACACATACACATAGATTTCTTTTAAGACACATAGCGTACTTTTTATTCAGAAATGAATTATTTCATATTTTTCTTTATGAAACTAACTAAAATTGGGAACCCATTTTGCAGTATTTTGGCTGTATAACTTACAGTACAAACAAAGTGTGTGCAGTACACTGTATGAAGTAACTTTGTGTGTCACTAAAATGTGTACAGATTTTTTAGAAGTAGTTAGTGTAGATTTGAGTTTATGGATCCGTTTGAGGGTTACTGTTAGGGTTTAGCTAAGATCAGGTTCATTTGTTGTAAATATTCAACCAATGGCCACAAGACGTGGAGACCGTTTTGCTCTGTATCAGCACTGCACAGTGATGAGATGTTCTTGTTTTAACTGGATAATGATCATATGTCACATTTATTTTTTGCAGCTAAATACTATATTTTTTACTGTGTAATGATTATATAGTTAAATAGAACATTGGCATCAAGATTTCATTAGTTTCACTTTTATCAATTCATGTATTTACTTTAGTATGTAAGACAAGGCTAGGAGTATCCACAATTATTAATTTGGTCTAAAAACCTAAATGATAAGCTTGGATTCAGCATGATTTGCTTGGGGTTAACAGTTAGTTACTATCTCTTGCCAGTGTCAAGAGTGAGATATCTGAACTGAAAGCTGCCTCATCCAGGTCAGTCAGCATGCAACATATTCCCACTTATCTTAGGCTGAGAAAACTACACCTAGACACCCTTAACACCCAATCACTCAACACAGGGTATTTTGTGACTGTGACATGAGTCTGGTAAGCCTGTGCTCTTCCCTAACATGACCATTATGTTAATTTTATTCTAAAGGATTTGGTGGTGACTACATTTGACAGGAAAGCGATCTTCATTTCAGCAATTTGTTGCTGAGTATTTGAGTCCTTGGACAATGTTCAAGTACTGGAAAGTGTAACACAGAGAACAATAAGACAAAGCGGCACAATGTGGTGCAGAAAAAATTTGACTAAAAATGAGATGAAATCCAAGCACCATTCTGTGAATTTCTTTTAAGGGAAAAGTTGAATTTGCCAGTACGTTCCCTTGCTTTTAACTCACATTAGTACCCTGGTCAAAATCGATCACCTTTTTAATCGGTCTTGTCTCGATCTCAGATATAGAGGACTCTGGATTTTATCAAGACCACAACTGCAGGTTTATCACTAAATTGCCTGTGTACCGTCTGAGTTATGTGTTAACATCATTACTTTGATTGGATATAAAACTTCCTGCTTCAAATTCAACCAATAACTTGACTAATTTCTAGTTTTTTACCTGATCAAGGTCTGAGACCGAAACGTTGTATTTTTCTTAATAAATCATTGCTTGCGTAATTGGCAGTTTGCAGGATTTTCTTTAAAAAATTTTGATCTGCTACTTTTGATCATATCCTACGCACCTGCCCGACAAAAGAGGTGTGCAAAAAAGCTTTCCTACGTTGCACTCATTTCTAGTTTGAAATGTGTTACTGTTAACCCCCGTTCCCTCCCCCCTTAAAACGCACTCCCAAAGTGAATGTAGGTGAAAGGAGAAGAAGCTCTGGCTGTCTGGGAGATGTCAGCCAAATTTGTATCGGCACTTCATAAGGAAGCAGAAAGGTAAGCTAAATGTAAGTGATGCTAGCTAACGTTATCAATCTGCCTCTGTACCAAAACTCTTCAGAAATTGTGTATTGACTGATTGATTGATATAGTTTCAGTTGTTTGGTCTGGTCTTGGTCTTGGATTTGACTCAGTCTCAACCCCTCATAGTCTATGTCTCGTCTCAGTCTCCATACACTCTGGTCTTGGTGATGACTTGGTCTGAGTTTAGGTGGTCTTGACTACAACACTGGAAACTAATTTGAAACACATTTAGAAAGCGTTGCCAGGAAATGGTAAATGCGTCCTAAGCGGACAAAGCGCTCATTCATGTTCTCTCATTCGCAAATTTATATGCAAGGTGCTGGCCTGGTCATTG
This sequence comes from Perca fluviatilis, assembly GCF_010015445.1. Classification (NCBI taxonomy): domain Eukaryota; kingdom Metazoa; phylum Chordata; class Actinopteri; order Perciformes; family Percidae; genus Perca; species Perca fluviatilis. The sequence continues at coordinate 20,032,912 of NC_053114.1, forward strand.
GGAACAATTACATCACATTATGAGTATTTCAACATGTGAACAGGAGAAGCCGGTGATCAAACCACCAATAGAAGGCCTGTTGTACCTCCTGAGTCTAGCCAAAAAGGGCATCAGATCAGAAACAACATATTTTGTTGTTACGTTTGAAGGACTTGTTTAAAGTTACAATCTCAAAGATCTCCATTTCGTTCTCTTTGGCAGCACCTAAGCGATAATCGGTAATTGCAGGTGTGGTTTTGGATCTTACTTCCCAGAAAAGCAAGAGAGTCTGTTGCATTAGCTCTTCCTTGTTACTTTCCCTGGGAATGTCCCCACAGACACCCAGTTCAAAATACTGCAAATGAAAGAGCTCTAATCAGTGGGCCATATGCTCAGTCACTATTGTGTTACATCATTCGGTGATAGAAAGTGACTTTTCAGGCATTTATTTAAATGAAAATCTTCACGATTATTACTTTAAGTACATTGTGTGTGTTCTTGGAATAAGTGATATCAACTAAAGAATGCACTGTGTATCCCTGCAGAGAGACTGAGTTATGTGGTCTGCCAAACATCTTTCTTAAAGGATCTTTGGCACTTAGCACGGATCTTTGAAGGTGCTGGCTTACATCCATCACAAGCAGCTTTCACTGATTTTTGGGATTCAATTTGAGTTGCCTATAATATATATGGATTCAAATATAAATGTAAAATTAGCCAATATTTGTGCAATGCCTGCATTTAAAGCTAAATAATGTCCTTTGTTAATACATGGTAACTCATTTCCATTGCAACCAGGATCCTCAGTGCAGCCCTGACATTATAGTCATTTGGACTTGGCATATGTGTTAAAGACTAATTAGTGAGGAAAACACTGTCAAGATGCCATATGGTGGGAAAGACAAAGCAGCTTGCAGAGGTCTGGTGCCATCCAGTACACTTAAGAAATGTAAATGCTGGGAAGACAGTCTGTGTCTCGCATCAAGGTACACCATATGTAAATGAGGTCAAATATTTTCTAAATTTTGACATTTTTGTTTCACAATCACAGAGAGGGAGAGAGAGGGGGGAGTTAGAGGGTATATTAATGGGCTTGGTGTGAATGTCTCCAATGTCGTCAGGTATGAAACACATTTATTTTAAGCACCATCTACCATACATTAGAGTGAGAAAAATACCAATTGACACACTCAATAATCTGAACCATCAAAGCACAGTCATTTCTCAGAACTGTTCTATGGATGAAAGGGCACTGCATTGGGTCAGATGGATCTCAGGAGATTATGCTAATGTTGAAAGAAAGAACAGTGAGTCTTGTCCTCAGTCAACTGAGACAAATCCTTGTGTGATGCGACATTATATAACTTTTCTTACCTATTTGCCTTTTTCCATGATTGTCTTGTAAAAGCATTGATAGAAGTAAGAAAATATTAAGATCTGAAAAAAACAGACATGTACTGTAAGTATAACGATGTGTACATCACTTTTCTCAAAGTGGATTGTGATTGGGAAAATGCAAAGTTGACATGAGGAATGTCTAAATGTTGCCACTATTACAGCTACTTACCCTGATCCTCAAATCATTTTGGATGTACTCTAATAATGATGTCAATGTGTTAATACTACATGATGTTTTTGTAATACAGCAACCTCAAATGTAAAGTGGACACAGTAAGCTCATTTACAGTAAGTCAATTCTGGCACTGACAAGCTCTGTATCTCAAAGACTACTGTTTTTTCCTGATTTGTATGAGATTTGTGTTGACATCCACCTCAACCAAAGATTACTTGAAATTATAAAGTTTATTTTATTTAATTTTCTTTATTTCCTTACTGCTATAATGGCAAATTAATCAGAATTGATGAAAAAGTCACAACACTCATTATGCCGGATGTAGAGTGCACTCTATTTCGAGTGCAGGTTTAATTAAAAGTATAATTTTAGTACATGTCATTAACGTTTGGAAATCATTTTCACTAATTGTAACTTTTTTTTTTAAATCATCCATTTAGTACTAAGAGATTAGTGGTAAGGTTAGAGTTATAAGCGTCTTGCAAAACCAGGCTGCTTGCAGGTTTTCTAATCTGTAAACTAACAACATTATATATATATATATATATATATATATATATATATATATATAACAGTAGGTCAATCAGTCTGATCTTACAGCAACTGAGAAAACATACTTTGTCAATTATGTCTAGTTTACATACTGCATCATGAGTTTGTTTAAAAAATATCATGTGCTTTTTGCAGCCTCCGGTTTGAATTGAGTGCACAGAAAAAACAAAAACAATTAAAAAAACAACTAAAAAAATAAATACATCTGAAGATTGTTAATGGAAGCAATACTTAATTGTTACATGAAAAAGCACAGTTCCTACCACATACTGTACACATTACAGTAGTAATATACAATGTCACAGTTATTTTAGAAAAAAACATGAATGTTATAAATAAGAAACATTAGATTAGATTAGATTAGATTAGATTTACAGTATATGGTATCAATAATTTTGAATTATATTCCTTAACATAACGCTAGAAAATAAAATGGATAATTCAGTGGTGCATTGGAGTGACCAGTCTATGAAAGTACATATCTGCTATTAGTTACATTTATTCTGGTGTACAGTACAACAGAGAATATGGGTAAAAATGTACAGTTCCAATTAGGCTAGTATACTGATAAAAGTTATATTTCTATTAAAGGCCCCCTAACATAGATTTGACAGTATGTATGACGTTTCATTGTTTAAGTTTAAGTTCTTTATACAAAAATAAAGATATGGGAATAGAAACTGTCTTTCAACCCCCCTCCTCTCTTTCTCTATGTACTGCTGGCCAGAGAGAAAGGAAAGACGAGAGTAGAGAAGCATCATGCTGATCATCCATTTAGCACTAAGAGATTAGTGGTAAGGTTAGAGTTATAAGCGTCTTGCAAAACCAGGCTGCTTGCATGTTTTCTAATCTGTAAACTAACAACATAATATATATATATATATATATATATATATATATATATATATATATAAAGTTATATTTCTATTAAAGGCCCCCTAACATAGATTTGACAGTATGTATCACCTTTCATTGTTTAAGTTTAAGTTCTTTATACAAAAATAAAGATATGGGAATAGAAACTGTCTTTCAACCCCCCTCCTCTCTTTCTCTATGTACTGCTAGCCAGAGAGAAAGGAAAGACGAGAGTAGAGAAGCATCATGCTGAGGGCTGAGCTAATGACATGGATGTAGAGGGGACCCCCTGCCAGTGTGGACTGCAGTGATGACAGGAGACATGAGAGAGGACCAGCAGGCCTTTCAAGTTTTGAAGGGAGAGTTGATGCAGTTAGTTGCTGTAGGCAATTGTACTATCTTGGAATCTCAGCTGTTCAGCGCTACCTCTTCCACATTCAGAGGACAGAGGGTGCACTCATATCTACGAGAACTGCTTAGTTTGTCTAAGGAAATCTGCAATGCCATTTTATTTCTTCTCTAAATCCCTAGCTAAGGCTTTCCTAACCTTTGGGTCAAGATCCTACAGGGGGTCCTTTGATATGACGGAGTTGCCCCTTGATAAACAACTACTAACATGTTTGCACCATACAAAAGCATTCATTTACTATGCTTGTCCAAAAGCAACATAACATTAATAGCCTTAAAACATGTAATGGCCTACAAAAGTAGGTAAAATCATTTATCTGGTTGATTATGAGAATGACTTTCTTATTGTATCGTATGTCTGTGCTTGAAGTAAGGATGAAAGTATCTTGAGAATACAAGCTTGTGTAACTTTGAAAGATGAAAGACGTTTCATAAGCCAGAGGGAGGTATAGAAGCTTTTCGCCACACAGAGGCTCCTGTAATTATTCAGTTGAAGTTAAACCACTGAGCAACAAACTGTAAACCCTCCGTGATCTGCCACTTAGAAAAGAATGCCATTTCAAACAGTCAAAAGGCATCACTGTGACCTAATGACCATAGGGTGGAGAGGAATAATTATCACTTTGGCTTGGCTTTTACCTCTTACTCCTTCACGAAAATCTGCAGTTAAAAAGGAACACATATTTCCACTTAAAAAGGATCTAATTCCTTTTGAGCAGTAGGGGCATTTTAATACAGGAATGTGTTTGTATCAAATGCAAGTATAACTAAATGGACCATTTCACACATTTTCTGCTACGTTCTCTATGTCCTTTGAAGTACCCTTTTCCTGTGCATGACGTTGTTACACAAATGACCCCTTTTTAGGTATAATATGTTTGTAATTTCATGCAACCATGCATGTGAGTTTTATGAAGACTGTATTATGAATATGTATGAATAGTGTACAACAGCTGTCAGAGTAGCAAGCTTCAGTCTTGATAAGTCTATTCTGAAAGAAAGTGCAAAACATCTTACAATCAAACATGGATACAAAAGCTCCATCAGTTTTTTTATGATTGTTCACACCTTAATTGTGCATTGTTAAGAACAATAGGGTAATCAAGTCACAATATTCTCTGCTGCGAAAACCTTCAAGAAATGTGTACATTTAATTAGAACAAGCTGTTGCCTGCTAAAATGCAAGAATATCTATTCATATATTCAAGAGCTTGTCAAATAAAAAAAACGTCTCATCGTAAAATTTGAGCTTTGAGGTTTAATTGGTTGATTTGTGTTTTACATTCAAACAGATATCAGAAATAAGATATATGGCTCTGCAAATTCCATCCCAGTAACATGCCATGGTGACACATCTCATTTGGATCTATTGTAACCAGCACAAATGGCAGAATTTGGTGGATATTCACTATTCACTTTGGCCCTGAATCTGAACATGGAAACTGTTCATTTACGTTCATACATTTGTATTCTAATTGGTAAAAGAACAAGCTCATGTTTATTCTGCATGTTTATGTATGCTGGGTAGGTGCATTCTGTGTAAAGCAGCTCTCCTTTTACAGAAAAAATACTAAAACAACAATAATCCTTCATGCAATATTTACAGCATGCTGTGTCCTGCCATTTCTGGCTTCTTGGATAAATTCATTTTACATTTATTAAATTTTAACATCATACAGCCTAATATGTTATGTCTGCAGACAAATAATTAGTTGATGCTCTTTTTCAATCCCTCCACTTTTGTTTCTGGGGAATGCTGCACTACTGTGAGAAATGAGCAAAAGAACCCAATACTGGCAATGTTCACCACTGGGAAAGAGAACATTCTTCCACATTTGCTGTACTGAGAACAGCTGTACTGAGAACAGTTTATAATACGACATGACATCCATCAGGGTGCAGAGCAATGGTGCAAACTATGACTTAAACTAGCCTACATAACCACTGACCTGAATGGAAGCTATAAAGTATTCCAATAAACGGCAGCATCAGAAATGTGCTTGTTAACTTGTTTACTACTTGCACACATTGTGTTTAGGTGATGCAAATGTTTTAGTGTTTCTATATCCAATACAAATAATGCTCCATTCAAAGTGCATTTCTCTCTGAATTGTTTTAGCATGGACAGGACTGCATTAGGTGTTTGTGATTGTCTCTGCAGAGTCGTGCTTTCAGAATATACTGTATTTACTGCACATTTACAGTTTTTTTTACAATTGCTTACACACTAAAATTAAAACTTTCCCACAAGTAGCAAAACATTATACTCAAGAAGCAAAACACTGGCCTAGATCTGCACAACTGTAAGCACATTGTCAGCTTCACACTTTTTGCAAAACATCACACACAGTGATTTGCAAAACACTAAACACACTTGTATGCATTTGACACAGACATTTATCATGATGTCATTTCCTTGCAATTTCAAACCAAAGGCTTTCAAATGAACACACCCATGAACCAATTGGTTAAACACAGCCACCAGGTATGAAAACACATGATTGCTTAATTGTAGACACACCAATCAGGTTTAAGCGCTATATAAAATGCAGCAGGTAAGTTCACCTGCCCTCAACCAAAATGGAAGGAGTCAGAAGAAGAAGACTGAGAGTGAGACGAAGAATCCACAGAGGAGGAGAAGGAGGTAGAGGAAGAGGAAGAGGCCCAGCCAGAGGTAGAGGCCAAGGTGGAGGTAGAGGAAGAGGGAGAGGGAGAGGGAGAGGAAGACCTGAAGCCGGAGAATGTGCTCAAAGAAGAAGAGGACCAAATTTATCAAATGAAAGTTGCGCAACACTAGTGGATCATGTTGTGAACCACGGATTGACGCTGAGGGAGGCTGGACTAAGAGTTCAGCCAAATCTTAGCAGATATACAGTGGCATCTGTCATGAGGACATTTCAACAAGGTAAAAGAAAATCTGTCTACAGTTACAGTAATCACCTGCTCATTGTATGCACCATATCAGCACTTTTGATACCCCTCCCTGTGACATTTGAGGATTGAGGGTCGAGAACGACAAGGAGGAAGGGGGCCCATTTTCACGCGAGGGTTTACAATCTCCGGCCCCAGGCTCAGGTACCCCTCATTGAGGCCATGGAGGACGCCTGTGACCAAGTCGACGCCGCAGCTGCGCAAGGATGGATTCGACATTCAAGACGGTTGTCTTGCCAATGAGGATGTTTGATGAAATTCTCTGGTCAGATCCAGCTAGGCGAAGAGATAATGTCTAGTATTTTTCTGTGTATTTCTGTGTATTTTTGTGATTGTAACCTGTACTGGATACCATATTTTATGTTTGTCTGTTGTTTGCTGAGCTAACAGTGTTATGCACACTACTGTAGTAGCATGAAAACTGGGACATGTTTTGTTGTGATTCTCCATGTTGACATGTTGACTGATTTGGGTATATGGAGAGAAATTAATTATATTTTCCTCAGTCTGCAACATTGGTCTATTGTAGTGTTTGATGAACTTATTGTAAATTTGCACTTTCTCTGTGTAGTTCATTTACAGTATTCTAATCACTGAGAAGTAGAATTGCTAAAAGTGTTTTAGGTTAGCAACAGCAGTGTCTAACTGGTTCAAACAGGATTAAGTCATATGGAACGTGTGTGTTTCATATGGTAACATAAATATGTTTTTTATAAATTTGTGTATAGTTTTTGCAAGGGTGTTTCATTTTGCAAAGGGTCTGAGGTGTTCTGCTAATTGGGTGTAAAAGCAGATTTTATTTCCCCAAATGTATGTCATGTTGACAATTTTGAAAATGACTATTCCATTAAGATAATATTCTGGCTTACAGAAGGGTATTTTTTCCATGATTGACAGCTCTCTCGGGCCTTGAGCGGTTGTGGTATAAAATAATTTTAAACAATCCTCATATTTCTTACATGCATCAAAATTTGTATTTTAAACACAAAGTAAAGAACATAAGAAATGTGAAGTAAGAAATGAGAATAAGGTGAAGTGTTACCTTAACTATAGCTTGTTTTAAAAGACTGTTTGGCAGATTTTTGATTTCTTCTTGCCATAGCTTTAGTTCAAGTCATGGGCTATGCAGCTATGCATAGAGCTACAGCTCCTGAACTCCTGAGTTATGACTGATGTGGAATCATCTGTTTGATCTATTAATTAGGACTCTGCTAGGAAAGGCTTCAGTCAAAGTGAACACTTTCCCTCCAGATAAAAGCCACAAGACTGGTGGAATAATGAAAACAGACGTTTTAAAGAATAATGCAGAGAGAATCATGTTTTTTTTTTTTAACCCTGTGCATCATGTTTCCAAAGAAACTGTTCCTGTTAATCTCATCATCATTAAGTGAGACACACATCTCTCTCTGAGTATTTGTGGTTAAATTAAAGACATGTGGTAAGCCTACTGTTTGATTAAAATTAAGTGGTTTTATTTTTCATCTGTTATACATCTGGTTAGTTTATATAACTTTTATTTCAGCACCAGGCACATAGTATGACTTATCATTAGGTAGCCTCACACATTACTGTGAAGAAGGAACATGATTGGTTTGCTCTCTATGAGGGGGTATTGATTATTAAATAGGGGGGTCATGCCATGTCTACATTTCTTAAGTGTGCCTATATGTTTTGATGTGCCCAATAAGGCAAATAAGTAAAATATTGCCTAAGACTGGGGCCAAATATTTGCTGGCCCTAAAGTACAGTACATAATGTATACAGTATATCTATGCAAAAAGTACTTGACATAAATAATTTAGGCATGGGCATCCTATGCATTTGTATATTGATTTATAGCACAAAACCTAGAGGAATCTTAAGTAGGAACAATATCTTGGAAAATAAATGGGCCTGAGAAATGCAAAGCACTCTTAAGTTCACACTTAAGTTATCTGACAGCACAGTGTCTGATCTACTTTGATCTGAATTATGGTGACCTGTTATGATTCATTTGAGTTGTAATGCCCCCTATTAACACGAATATTAAAATGTTCATATTCCAAGACAGAGCTGAAATAGGGCTGAAAATAGCAGAGACGCGAACATTTATATGTAGAAAGCTACATATTACAAAGACACATTCAGGAGGAGACTAATTGAGGCAATGTAATTCGTCAATTAAGGATAATTTATTTTCCAAGTCAGCGCTGTCTTGCCCTGATTCAAATATAGTTCTTTATGATAAATTCAATCAAATGGTACTTTGCAGTTAAACACGAGATATAATGCTCTCATAAAAAATGTAAAAGACAAGACAATTTGTCATTTAAACATTCATCTCAGTGACCAAATATGGTTTCACAATTAAGTTAAGCTGCAAGTGATTAATGAGATGCAGTACAGCAGCCAATTCTTTATGCAGGAGATACTGTAGGTTGTACAGTGGCATCTTAAACAATAAGCCAACATGACACAATTCTAAATATGCCTTTTCCGGGTCCAATTTACTGTTTGACCTACCATCTACTACTTTCTTTGAGACAGACACCAATTTGGCTTTTTTATGAACTAGGCCTGCCAGTGTGCATTGAAAAATGTTTTTGCTTAACTTACTTACTGGCATTAGAACAAAGGATCTTAGGTTTGGCAATGCAATGCTTTCACATCAGAGCTAAATGACAATGAGGCTCATAATATTTTTTTTTAAGCTGTGTCTTGCAAAGTAAAATCTTATAGTTTTTGCCACTGACTGTCAGAGGCAGATATCAGATGTCAGAGGCATAATGGCACGCCAACGGTGATTTATATTAGCTGTTTGTCAATGCTTAAAAAATATTTACACTTCAGAATAAATTATCAAGACACTGAAATAATAAAACTATGAAAAAACGTTAAAGAATTATCTAGATAGGCATATCTCAATGAAAAGTGAACAACAGGGACATAATTAATGTTCTGAATAAAGTTTTTCAGAGCCCACAAAATAAGCCTCTTATAAACTTATGTAAATGAACATGTCTCTCCTGCAGAGGATAGAGACTGACATTCTTCATTTGTGTTAGTCTTTTTTGGTTTATGGGAGTATTAAAGGCTAAAGGATTCCGCCTTTACAACTCACATTAAAAATGTTCAGTTTCATAATATTCTCTAACGTTATAGAGCTTATCTGTAATATTAAATAGTAGCTTCAAAAAAGAACTGACATTTTGTTCCTAAATTCTTTGTGTTTCCATTACAGTAAGAAGATTATAGTGGAGAGCAAAAATTTGGCTTTGGTTCTGACTTCATTTTTTGGTTTTGTTTATTTATTTGGATATTGCATACAGTGAACAATAGGGTCTTTGGTGGGGCAATAAAGTGAAATAAGAAAAATATTGTTAGAGAAGAGAAAACACAAGTCTTATGTGTGTGAAGAGAAAAGGAAAGGTAACTCAGGGACATGGCCTGGAGCCAGAGATCCTGAATACTCCCAGTTGCATATCAACTTCCAAACCAGATCCCATTGGACAATGGTGATCCGACCGCAGAATGGTAACAAATCTGCTCATCAGGGACTCAGTCATGGTGACCTGTGGGCTAGGTGACCTGCAGAGTCAATGGATCAAGGTCAAGAGAATCCAGGAAAAGAAATAGGAGGAGTGTGTGTGTGTGTGTTTGTGTGTGTGTGTGTGTGTGTGTGTGTGTGTGTGTGTGTGTGTGTGTGTGTGTGTGTGTGTGTGTGTGTGTGTGTGTGTGTGTGTGTGTGTGTGTGTGTGTGTGTTTGTGTGACTGACAGACAAAACCCTGCAAGGTAATTCCCAAGTCTTATTATCATTATTATTATTATTTATTTTTATATTTTACACACTCTATGAATGAAACAGTGGGATCCATCTTTTTTAAGATGTGGGGAAAGTTTTTTAGAATTTGCCAACTACTCAGCTACTGTACTCAAATATGAGCTTTATGGTTGTACTGTGCTGATTTTCAGTATGTCATATCTTCAAAATCAAAATTAAGAGAGCATGCATGCATGCATTGTTTGCAATAATTTATTCAAGCATGAGTCACAATACAATGGGCTTATAAAAGTCACTGTTTTGGCATTCCACATCTTTGGTTGTGACTAGGTTGATATAAAGACACAAATCGGAAGTGAAGCCGATCTTAACAATGATTTGTCCAATAATTTATATCATGAGCACATACAATATATTCACAGCTGTTTCCAAATTTACAACAGAAAGATAGTCCCTTTGGATATTTTATCACAGCCTTTCACTTGTTTTTGTAACACTACTATGACAGGTGCTCATTATCATAATGGTGTTTCTCTATGTTTGCTAATAGTGCCTGAAAAAGAAGAGAAAACAATGACCTTCTTTCTTTAGGTATCGCTTGTATCATTATTGTAAATAAATATTGCATAGCATTCACTAGTAAAAAACAAATATAATTGTGTACTGTGCCGGATCAAGAACATCTATCTTGTGTGTCATGTCTCTTCAACTGAATACAAATTAACATCAGAACCTCTCAGCTGACATGGGGCATTATTGTTTCAAGGTGCAAGTGAACTCAATTGAACTTTTTGCACATAATATTCTACAATTTGTAGAAAGGACTGTGAGCATAGTAACCTCAATGTATAGTATTTGATGAAATCAACACATTTTCCAATTGTGGAGCAACACACCATGGTCCTGTTTTTGCATGTTGTTCCTTCGTAGCAAACAACTGCTTGTTGTGTTGTTCACAGGAAAGCTGTGTTGCTGTTTTTGCTGCTCACTTTCCTTACAGACAACAAATGGGATCTGGGGCCTTGAATCGTTGAATGACAAGACCAATCAGTAAGAAAATACTAAGCTCACAACAATGTCTTTCTCATTAGCACTGATAGTTTCACTTCAGGCAGCATCGAAGCATCCTGAGTGTTTGGGACAAAGAGTCAGTCAGTCATGCCAGGAACAGGAACGCTTTAGATAAGCATTACGATGACATATTAGGAGCTACATAAGATTATTTCCGGTGGTTTTTCTTTTTCAAAGTGTTATTTTCCCTCTTCGTTTTTGTTACTGAAAGACCGGCAAATGAAGAAGAGCAATTCTTAACATTTATGTCACAAAGGCACAAAGCTTTCCAATTCACTCTTACTTCTGTGCAGATCCCAAAGTACGTATAAGGCTTCACCATTTTATCAGAGTCTGACATTTCCTATTGAACTGGTACAAATGGCATTTCCCCAGACAACTTGTTAACTTTTAAAGGTTGATAGATTCAATACACAGCCACCTCAAATAAGCAGTGGATCACTCTGAAAAACAACGCTTCAAGATTAGCTGCTGTCAACTTGAGGATGAGATGTGCAAGTTTGAGTAGCAAAATGTGAACACTATTTATAAGGTGACATGGAACATATTGATCTAGAAGCATTTATTGGAGAGAATACCCTCATTTGCAGTTCTCCACTGCAGCTGTCTTTGTCCTGTGACTGCAATCTACAAGCACTTCAATATTACTGTAATGTTGCCCCAAGTGTCTTTTATTTAAACAATGAAACATAGTCGACATTTGAGAGTATATGTGACTGTGTCGGATGCGAAATATAAAGTTACATGCAGGAAGAACACATTTGCTTCATTATGTTGTTTAAATGATCAGCAATGAAATAATTTACCCTTAAAGAATACAATAACGGTGATTACAATTTTATGGTTTTACAGAGAGCAGTATCATTAGAGAGCTATTGTGAGTCATTCTCCCTGAGGTTCCAAGGCCATCCCATGTACATTACCAGGTGTGTGCATGGCGGATATGAGCACAAAAATAATTGCAAATCCAAAGGTCAAAGAGGGGTCAACTAAAATTTAGAATAGTAGATTCACATGGTAGACCATCCGCCTCTTTCAACTTCAGATTACAGTGTTATGGAAAATTATAATTTACGGTCTTTCAAGTGTTATCTGTAATTGACCTCCTCATAATCTTCCACTCCTGTTTTTATACAGTATGTTAAAATACCTTACTGTAAAGCATAAGGTAAAAGTGTATAAATAATAAAAAAAAGCCATCATATTAGGAAAACAAATATTAAATAATTAAATGTTGCTAAAAAGATGATATTGCATTCTAACTATTTCATAAATTGACACAGAAAAAAATAACCTGATTGGTCCTGTTGTGTATCTAACTATAAATCGATGAATGTCTGTGCGTGAGTACAGCACAGGAGTTCATGGCTCAATGTTCACCGTTCTGCTACGAATGGAGAGCCTATGAGCCTCTGTACAGCAGCGTGGGCGGGTTCAAAAAAGCGCCTAGCAACAAATCTGTGACTTTCTGTAGAAGAGAGACGCCAGTATTGTCTGGAGAGAGCAAGGTCTTTCTCCCTTGCGGCCGCTCTCTGTCACTGACTGAGGTGCAGCAGCAAGCTGGCGGGTGCGTCATGTGGTGGGCGTGTAGTACTGCAGATAGGGTCTGTGCACTGTGCAGTAGAAAAAGTCAGAAAGACATGTTATCGCTTCTAACTTTCACTCTGTGTGATCATTTTACAAATAAATACAGCCAAACTCACAGCACAGCTCTTGTCTTTAACTTGTGTTTGATGATTTTGTCAGATTTTGTCACATGATGTTGCGGTTATCAAAACATGATTTTAGCAGCAAAAAAAATACAACATACTGAGAACCACGCAATCGGCCCATTTCAACAGGCACGTGCTCGAAACGGGCACTGCGCTAGGATTTTAAATACTGAATGGATCACAAATGCAACCTCATAGAAGCAAGTTAAGGGATAGCTTTTGAGATAGAACATTTTTAATAATAGGGACATTGTCACTGAAAAATTACCACACACAGAATGATTAATAAGATGAAAAGAGTGGTGTATGAATTACTAATTACTAAATTGTCAAATACAAACTTATAATTCTAATTGGCTCCCATGTGGGTAAGTGAGGAGTGAAAGTTTAAAGCTTGATTGGATGAATTTAAACCAGGTAAGAGTTTCAAAATGATAGGATAATAGAAGAAAGCAGGTATACATTTTAATGGTCAGAACCAAGAAGTGAGGCTCAAAAAGAGAATTAATGAAGTAGTGTGCCGAATTGAACTTTTGCTAAGCCCAATAAAACAAAACAGTAAATATTCCCTGTGAATGATGAAGTCAATTTTAATAATGAACAGTGCCATTTAAGTGCAGTTACATTTCAAATTGATTTAGTAACAGATCTCTCCAGGGCCAGTATGAAAAGATTAATTACAAGAAAACAAAACCTGTTGCAATTGTTGCGAACTGGAAAATGGTGTACTATATTGTTTAAGTAATTTGAGGGAGCCTTTACTCCCAACAGCTACTGTTTCTCCTTAACTGTCAAGGCAACAGATGAACAACTGCAAATTGACAAACTGTTATGCAAGATCTAGGTTTTTTTTTACATTTTAGTTGAACATTTAGCTATTGTTGGCCTATTGGTAAAACATAAGAGGGTACTTATGAAGAACCTTTAAAAATGTAGTTTTCCTGTAGCCTGGAAATCCAGACCCAAATCCGAAAGATTAAGGGTCTGGCAATGAGTAACGAAAATGGCCCAACTCGAGTGGCGGCACCAAGCATGCATTTGAAAATCTCACTGCACGCAATTGGATAACACTATGAACAATCACAACAATACACGGGGTGATGTATCCATACGCTTAGCTACCAGAGGAGCTAACTGGTAGATTAAACTCTTGCCGTATCCGGTCAGTAAAACAGAAAAAACGTCCTTCTTGCAAAGGAACGATTCGAGCACCATCTTTTGTTCCTCTTTTAGATAAAAAAGCCAAGTCTAACTCATTCATTGTAGCAGTCAAAGCCGTTTCAAACAACTGGTGTTCATCCGTAGCCATCTTGCAATGTTTACTAATGACTTTGACGTTGCAGCGCTGTCGTCATCTGTTTAGCTCGCCTCTGGCCCACCTATATCAGATACACCGATGTGATTGGTGCAGCTTGGCTACAAGGGCATAGTTAATGAGCATCATTACTGAATGCCGGAGTGACTGGCTGAGCAAATTCAAATTGTGCTCTCGCGAGAACTCTGGATTTCCAGGATAGTTTTCCTAAAGTCCAGTTGTGAAATCATTAAACCAACTATAATCAGAGGTGTTCATTTTTTATATTTTTAACAATATGTCACACACATTTTGTTTTGTTTTTTACCAAACCAAACACATCACTAAAACATTGCAAACAACTGTAAAGATCATGCAATCAGAAAGTAAAGCACAATTATATGTAAAATAATTTCTTTCCAGAATAGAAATGGCATCCATTCATGCATTTTGCATCTGTGTCAACAAATAAACATTAAAGTATAAGATCTCTGTTGCAATTGGGCATTATCTGTCAAAGAAAAAGAAAAAACTGACCGTAGCACAAAAAGAAGTAAATATACAAACAAACAAAAAAATGTTTTTTTAGCCAGATTAATATTAGAGAAAGGCAAAAAAAAATATATAATAAAAAATCTTATTTACTGGATTCAAGGACAAGCTGACAAATAAGGATAACATGAAAGTACAGGATGTCACTGACATAAGTCCAGTTAAGGCATTCACTTCTTTCCATCAAAGTCATCACTCATCACTATGATGGCTATGCTCTGCATCACTGCTGACTAGGCAGTGGCACACATGTGAGAGGCCGGAGACGTGGAGGAGAAGGATGCTGACAAATTGGCAGATGTAGTTCAGGAAAGAAGCATAACACAAAGACAATTTGTGTGTCATTAAATCGAAGATTCTCAGTAGAAGAAAATATTTGTCCCCCTATAGTCTCTCCTCTTCTCATTTATAATAACATATACCGTTGCTGCGTCCGGAGCTTAGCACCACCCAAGACAAATGTGATTGGTTTAAAACTTTAAAGAAATGCAAACAACCCAGAACGTTGTATGCTCCTACCCTAGAATGTATGTAGGGTGTAGCCTAGTCTATATCCTTGATGTTCCACTTCCGGGGTTGCCGTAGGAAATTCAGATGCATGTATTTTCCGTTTCCTTCCGCTTTCTTTGTGTTGGAATTTTAAATTAGGTGGATTCATGAGGACTATTGTTGACTTTTCCTCAGATCTCTGCATGGTAAATTGAGACAGCTAGCTAGACTATTTGTCCAATCTCTTGTTTTCTCTCACATGACTATTTTGCAGTGGCTCTGTGCGTGTTGATGGTCTGCCAAAGCGTAGTCTATATCCATTACGTTCCACTTCCAGGATTGCTCCGTTGCCGGATTTTACTAATTTAGGGCTGGATATCCGTTGCCTTGGACTTTCTTTGTGTTGGCATTCTAAACTCTAGTCGACTATTGTTAACTGTTCCTCAGATTTATGCAGGGTAAATCCAGACAGCTAGCTAGACTAACTGGGGGTCAGCCCTATGTTCCCACAGCCCAAAGGTCCCACAGCCCTGTGTTCCCACATTTCTAAGAATCTTCTTAAAATTAGGACTTATGTTCCCACAGCCCTATGTTCCCACATTTCTAGGACATTTTCAAAATTAGGTCTTGTGTTCCTACATTTCCCTTCAATTTAAGCCTTATCCTCCCACAACATTTTTTAGGGTTAGGGTTAGGGGGATAAAATCTGAAACAAATTTATGAAAAAGGAAATGCGGGAACATAGGGTCTAATTTTGGAAAAAAATCTTATGTGGGAACATAGGGCTGTGGGAACATAGGCAGGCTCCCGACAATCTGTCCAATCTGAGTTTTCTGTTGCAGAACTTAAACAACCTTTGAACATACATGTTCCAACAAAACAACGTTGCTCCGTTAGCGCCGCCCAAGACAATTGTGATTGGTTTAAAGAAATGCCAAAAAACCGAGCACGTTTTTCTCCCATCCCGGAATGATGTGTGGACTCACCAGACCCTCCTCCGCAGCGCTTTGGAGGAAGGTCTAGAAGAGGTAGAGACTGGAAAATGCGTGACTACTCTAGCATTAGTTTTTCTTACTTCTTATTTTTCTATTCCTCATGAAAGGCTCTATTAACTTGTCAGTATGAACCACCACCCACGTAAAGGTAAAAGCAGTAGAAAACCATGCTGGGATTTGCAATAATCCAACATCATACAGTAGCAAATATAACTCCCATGCATATTTTTCAAGACAATGTGGTTCCACCATTAATCAATTACCAGCGGCACAATATTTCTTAAAGCTCAACAAGTGATTTTTTAGCCCCTAGAAACAAAGTAAAAGTGGCTACTATTAAACTCTTGTTTCTATCTAGAAGCTTTTGATTACTTGTTTATTTCAGTCCTCCATGCTGCAAAGGTCAATAGCCACTTAAGGATTTAAATTTGAATTTTAAATCTTGTTGTTTGCATTTGACTTTTCAAGTAACGGTGCACAACTGTATATTTAATGAAGAACTAGAAAAAAAACATCTACATCTATCACACTAGTGAAAAAAACACATTTGACCAGCAAGTCTTCTTTCTTAAATTTTTAAAAAAAAAAATTTTTTTTTTTTTTTTTTTTTTTTTTTTTTTTTTTTTTTAAAAATTTTTTATTTCACAGCTCGGGGAAAAAAAAACACCACCTCTTTTTTTTTTTTTTTTTTTTTTTTTTTTTTTTTTTTTTTTTTTTTGGGGAGAAAAAAACCTTCTTTTTACTACCTATGATTATGCTCTGAGTTAAATTTGATCTTTGCTCTATTTGTTGTCATAATTGTTCCTGGCATGTGCTTGAGATTCAATTTATTATAGATATGATATGGGGTTTTATTGGTCTAGTGTATATTTGTCTGTGATGTCTTCAATATGAGCTTGAAGTAATGATGGGTTTGGCATTAATAGCAGTGAGGCTATTTTACAGGCCAAAATAGCCTCACTGCTATTAATGCCAAACCCATCATTTTGCACTATAATCTGACTGCTAAAGTTAAGCCATATTGTTTGAATGGTCAAGTTGGAGGCTGCAGTGATTGTTAAGAAAAGGCTGAAGATAAAATAAAAGAATAGGCAGGTGTACATGGCTTGGAAGTGGGGCATGAAAGAACAGTAGTCTAATGGTAATAGCTATGTTTACAAAGACATCTGAACCCACAGATGATGTGTTTTCATCTTTTGTACTATATCTGTTGTGTATTGTTGTCTAACTTTGTGTGTACTTTTCTTTTCTTTTTTAGCAGAGCTGCACAGGAACGCAAAATTAAATTCAATGTAAACCAATAATAAATTGTATTGTATTGTACAATGTACACAAAGCTGTTAAAAGAGACAAATCAATAGGAACCTTTGGTAGACTTAACTACAATGCAAACCTGATAGATAAAAGTGAAACATTCCTTCCCTGAAAAACGGCACCATAAGTCGTTTGTTCAAACAGAAATTATGACGCATATTTACGTTTATAGTGGGGGCACCCTCTTGTCGCCTTAGTGGCTGTAGTAATTATGAAAGGAGCAAAGAAGGGGGCAGGTTAGGGTGATGGATGGGCCAAACAAACACAGGACTTTCACCCAGGAGAAAAAAGTAAACAGCAAGTTTTTTACTGCAGTTTTTTTTAAAAAGGAACTGTGTCACGTTCTGCATCTCGTACATAACCAGAAGTGAAGTATTCTGGATGAAGGGAAGTTCCAGGATTATTGCCTGACAGATAACCTATTCTGTGTGTTGCCATTCTCAAAATCCCTTTGCTTTTTGAAGAGAAAATTAAGATCCTGCAATAAGGCAGGCCTGCTTCTTTTGGGGAATAATTGTAAAGATTTACAAGGAATATGTTTAAGGCATTTACTATTTAACTTGGACGTTTTGGGACTGATTGTCAGGATTGCTATGGACAAAGTGCATAGCAACACGGCGATACACTAGTAAGAGCAAATTACGTTTAACCATTTATCCAGCTAATTTAAATAGCTCACGTTACTGTATTGTGTGATCAGGTAACTTCATTTAATATTGTATGTGGTTGTGGGTCATATGTCCTGCCACCACTAGGGGTGCTAATTTATGAAACACTCCTATGGGTCGTATTAGAGGGTATGAATAAATTACCTAAATCGTCGTATGGTTTGGAGGACTTGTTGAGGAAAGTGTAATTAAGAAAATATTGAGTGACATCAAGGGATGGACACAAATATAAAAAGATAATTGAGTATGAATACTAAGGCAAGGGATGATTTAAAAGGAAATTGAGTCTGAGGACTGGCTTAAATTCTCAACCAGCTATGAGCTGTACAAATGGATATATAACCTGAAAACGCAGCCTCATATCTATACAGTTTTTGTTTTTAAAATAATGCACTCACCAACTGTGGGATTTACCCCTAAAATGTGCAGATGTCATGAGACAATCTTCATATGAGGAAACATGTAGGTCTATAAGGATCACAAAACTGGATTCAGCAAAACCCAAATCATGTGTAATGAATATGTATTCCTCTGAAATTATTTTTATTCTTATCTGTATTGTTCAGCTGTTTCAATAATATGCTCACAGTCATATTTAAAACATAGTTGACTGAAAATTACTTGACTGCCCTTTTTTTGTTTCTGTTTCTCACTCAGCGCACTAGTGTTGTTATTGCCTGTCACACAGTGGGCTGCAATACACAGAGAGACATTCATTTTGCTTGCAAAGGGAATAGACTAATTATTTTGATCACTAATTTAGCATTCCTAGGGCCAATTTTTCACTTTTTTTTATCCCAGCAGTTTTGCTCCTCTGCTCTGCTGATACACAGCTGGGAGTGAATTAAGAATACATGTCCTCTGAGCATCTGTTTAGTACAGCAGATAATGTTTGTCCCCCCTAGGTTTCAGGGTACTAACATGCTGTGCATGAGCTATTCTTCACAAAATACATCTAAGGCAGAAACATAAGAAGCAGCAGCCTAACTAAAGACAATGTAAGATGCATTATGTTTTAATTTCTCATTTTAAATGGAAGTTTCTAAAGAGGCATTAAGGCTAGTCTACGGGTATATCTACAACCCGAAGAAACTGTTATTTCCTTTGTGCTTTTCATCTCCAATATTTGTATGTACACTCAGCAGTCACTGTTGGTTGTTTTGTCAGTTACAACACCTTCAAAAACCTCAGTTGTCATAATAAACCATGAGCTACAGAGATCTAATACCTGTTTCTTTTAGGGATCTAATACCTGTTTCTTTTAGGTCACTTGGTAGGGCAGTGGGGTTCCATGTTGTGGTCCTCAGTAGTATTAATCCCAAAAAGAAGGATGGGACATTATCCTATTTGACAAGGTCAATTTCATAGCCTTTTCCCACTAAGACACTAGACACTTGAAATGTCTTTGACCTAACTAACCATAACTTCAAACTATAAACCACCTATACAGTAAATGGAGTATTTGAGACTGAAGGTGTCTTATCACACAAATGGCTGTAAATTGTTTTACAGCCATTTGTTATTGCCGGAAAATGGTGGGTGTCTCACTTCACTGGAAGTCAGTCCTTAAAGTTACTACATGTAACTTTTTAATGTTTGTCATTTTTCATCTGATGATCATAAATGACCTGTAATTGCAAACTAGACGTACAGTAAAAAGAACGCTATTTGTGTATATTTTTTATGAATGCCTTTTCCCAGGTCTGATTTTTCCCACAAAGTCACAAAATGATTCACGGCAGGCAAACCGGCTCTACAGTAACACATTCTGACGGCCATCTCAATCTTTGAGCATCATCCATATTTACCAAATCAATCTCTGCTTTAATCCTACATAACAAAAAAATCACACTGTTCACAATAAAAAGGACAATAGAAAACAAAATGGAACTCATTTTCTATATCATTCAAACAACACATAGGACAGATCCATTTTTCCTCTTCTACATTAACATATCTTGTTTCAATAGTCAAAGGCAAAACACCAGATCTCACTTGAGCACATAAGGATCTTTGCCTTTTTGACAAATTATATACAAGTGCCATATTCTGTTTTTATTATTACAAAAATACTCAATTTTGTCTTAGCCCATATATTGTCAGCCCACTGCTTTTTGTCTTTAGCAAACACAGATTCTTTAAACCAACCAATATTCAGCTTTTCATTAATAAGAAACAAATCCCCAAAACCATAATTACAAAACAATTTGCATTTGTCGTTAGACCAAAGACCAAGAATGTGTTTATCCCAGAGAAATATTTTCCTTGTCAACCTATTTGCGTCCATATCTAATAGGCGATTCCATAACTGGGCCATACATATCTTCCAGCGAGCCTCAAATGATTCCCATCCCATGTCTCCCACTATCGCCAATGTAGGGGTATACAGTGCCTTGCGAAAGTATTCGGCCCCCTTGAACTTTTCGACCTTTTGCCACATTTCAGGCCTCAAACATAAAGATATAAAATTGTAATTTTTTGTGAAGAATCAACAACAAGTGGGACACAATCATGAAGTGGAACGAAATTTATTGGATATTTCAAACCTTTTAAACAAATAAAAAACTGAAATATTGGGCGTGCAAAATTATTCAGCCCCCTTAAGTTAATACTTTGTAGCGCCACCTTTTGCTGCGATTACAGCTGTAAGTCGCTTGGGGTATGTCTCTATCAGTTTTGCACATCGAGAGACTGACATTTTTGCCCATTCCTCCTTGCAAAACAGCTCGAGCTCAGTGAGGTTGGATGGAGAGCGTTTGTGAACAGCATTTTTCAGTTCTTTCCACAGATTCTCGATTGGATTCAGGTCTGGACTTTGACTTGGCCATTCTAACACCTGGATATGTTTATTTGTGAACCATTCCATTGTAGATTTTGCTTTATGTTTTGGATCATTGTCTTGTTGGAAGACAAATCTCCGTCCCAGTCTCAGGTCTTTTGCAGACTCCATCAGGTTTTCTTCCAGAATGGTCCTGTATTTGGCTCCATCCATCTTCCCATCAATTTTAACCATCTTCCCTGTCCCTGCTGAAGAAAAGCAGGCCCAAACCATGATGCTGCCACCACCATGTTTGACAGTGGGGATGGTGTGTTAAGGGTGATGAGCTGTGTGTTGCTCTACGCAAACATAACGTTTTGCATTGTTGCCAAAAAGTTCGATTTTGGTTTCATCTGACCACAGCACCTTCTTCCACATGTTTGGTGTGTCTCCCAGGTGGCTTTTGGCAAACTTTGAACGACAATTTTTATGGATATCTTTAAGAAATGGCTTTCTTCTTGCCACTCTTCCATAAAGGCCAGATTTGTGCAGTATACGACTGATTGTTGTCCTATGGACAGAGTCTCCCTCAGCTCTGCTGTAGATCTCTGCAGTTCATCCAGAGTGATCATGGGCCTCTTGGCTGCATCTCTGATCAGTCTACTGCATTGAGCTGAGCGAAAGTTTAGAGGGACGGCCGGGTCTTCGTGGATTTGTAGTGGTCTGATACTCCTTCCATTTCAATATTATCGCTTGCACAGTGCTCCTTGGGATGTTTAAAGCTTGGGAAATCTTTTTGTATCCAAATCCGGCTTTAAACTTCTCCCAACATAATTCTCGGACCTGCCTGGTGTGTTCCTTGTTCTTCATGATGCGCTGCTCTGCGCTTTAAACGGACCTCTGAGACTATCACAGAGCAGGTGCAATTATACGAAGACTTGATTACACACAGCTGGATTCTATTTATCATCATTAGTCATTTAGGTCAACATTGGATAATTCAGAGATCCTCACTGAACTTCTGGAGAGAGTTTGCTGCACTGAAAGTAAAGGGGCTGAATAATTTTACCGCCCTTTTCAGTTTTTATTTGTTAAAAAAGTTTGAAATAGCCAATGAATTTCGTTCCACTTCATAATTGGGACCCACTTGTTGTTGATTCTTTACAAAAAATTACAGTTTTATATCTTTATGTTTGAGGCCTGAAATGTGGCAAAAGGTCGAAACGTTCAAGGGGGCCGAATACTTTCGCAAGGCACTGTATTTATGCACACCCAGAAAATATCTTATGGCACTACTTTGCACTAATTCACAATTATATATATTCCTAAATCCTCTAACGCCCACAATATATTCAAGTATAGGGCACACACAGGCTTGAAACAATTTAGAATAAGTTTGAAAACTTATGTCCTTCAGATTGTTGCTTTTACCAATAATTCTAGCTACAAGTGGCTGAAATGAGTTTGCTTGGTAGGCTAGCTGGATTTACCCTGAAATAATTGGTGAGGAGATCAGGCATCCAGAAGGAGCTTGGAACTATTGTTTCTTTACATGACTTGTTGAATCGGCCAGTGGGCAGTCGGACTCAATGACAAATCTGATTGGTGGAGTGCTAGCCCTTGACTAGTGAATCAGTGCTTCTTCCACAAGAAGAAGCCCAAGAGCTGACAACGCCAGTATCTTCTTATTACTAGCCATCGTATTTTCTTCTGTTCAGCGAATAATGACAACAACGATCCTTCTTGACTACTATCAATACTCTCTGATGAAAACAATGACTGACAACAGCGGGCTCTGTGTTCACTAGGTCAACAATACAGATTAGCGCCGCCTGCTGTTATGGAGAAGTAGTATGTCTTGCGCATGTGCAGAACATACGCTAAAGTCAGTGACGCTTCGTTTTGTTCCGAGGCACTTTTTTGAGAGAATGGAACAAACTGATCAGTCCAACTGCCTTTTCTGCCGACGGTCGGCCGTTGGGTTGGTGTGTCAGAGCCTTAAGGATACCTCCTGGATGTCTGGGGAAGTCCAACAGCAAGGGGAGCCTGGGGCAATCCTAGATCAGGACGCTGGAGGGCTTACATTTCTCATATGGCCAAGGAACATCTTAGATGAACTAGATGATGTTGGGGAGAGGAGCATCTGGGTTTCCTTGTTTAACCTGCAGCCACCACCACTCAGACGCAGACAAAATGGATGGATAGAATGGAGCACAGGTAACCAAAGCTAGAGTTGGGCTTTCTGCTCAATGCATTTTGATTGCAATGGAAGAAGGACAACTCATAGACTTTTCTTTACAGTATCCACAGTGCATGTACAGTTTGTGTCTCTCTGCCCTTCATATCCCAAACATAACAATTAATAATACTGTAATTAAGCCTTGTTTAAATTAGCATTACATTAGCATTTAAGCTTCTACTCAGATGTGAAAATGTCCCCCAGACAGCCTGCCTTTGTTTAGTATTAACCATGGATTACACTTTCACCCTCCCATCTGGTCTTTTACTAAAGCCTTGTAATGAGAAACTGTGTGTATCATTGTAAGGGATGTCCAGGCTCATTCACAGTTGAGAGCACCGGGTGGCTATGCCCCATGCGCCCTGATGTATTTATGTTTCACTATCTTGAATGACCAGTTTTATTTAAGCACGTTATCATGGTACAGTACTGAATGCTGTACCTTTTCAAGCTTCACCGTATCCTGTGGATGGCAATCTGTAACACGAGATGAGAGTGTACCTGTGAGAGGGGGCCTCTTTTGTGTCTCCTCTAATCTGTATTGTTGAAGCTGTGTCTTGTAGATTTTAAAAAGTGTATACTTCAATGTGTATTTTTGCATTCTATATCTGCTTTATGTCTTATGAAAATGATGATGACTATAAGGGAATTGAATAAACAGAAATGAGGATGAGGGGCTGATTTAGAGGAAATCTGTTGATAATGAATTCCCCAAAAGCCTCCATAATTTTACTGCTCAATTGGCCTTGCAGCAGCTTGGGTTGTAGCATTTACTGGATCCACCAGATGGAGACCTAATGAGCCTTTTTTCAGAAGGAATACACAGATGGAGACAATATACTGTATGTATTCACACTAGCATGTACCCATACCGACAGATGAAAACGTGACTTCTCTGCGTGTGCCCGCCCACCCGCAAACCTCGGCACACATAGACACACAGACAAGCACATGCACAACTTTGAGTTCAAGCTGCCAGTATTTATCCATATTCGCTTGAAGCCATGTCAATCATGACAGCCATATTGTTTCTTGCCGTAATGAAGTCAAGGAAAGGACAATGGATCAGCCATAATGTGGTGCCATTCGCAATACAGAACTATATTGGATTTTTGGAAATGGATGTGATTGGACGATCTTATCCATTATGTGTTATAACATTTGCATGCTTGGCACTAATTGGCCTAAATGGGCACTGCAGACCTCTATAACAGTTGCTGTGACAGGGAGCATTTCTTATGGCAGAATGCACTAGTGAGATAAATACCTGTCTTCCTGGTCATGTGCTAGTGCACAGAAATGTTATCATAAGGAAAATGCATAGCTCCATTTTTGTAATACCACTAACCTCACCCAAATGGACACCCTGACATGTAGGGATGATAACACTGCCAAAGTGGCTGAGAAGCAACTTTCAAAATATATGATGATCTTTGAGTCTGCTGTTATATTTAGCTAAAAATAGATACATTAATATATATATATAAACTATCAGTCACATGCCAGCAACAATTAGTCATAAGGTGATACCCACATTGCTTTATGTCAAACTTCTACATTCCCACTTAATTAATTAGTGTTTAGTTAGAAAGTGGTTGTTTGCTAACATTTTAGCAATATGACCTTAAACTGTAACTTAAGAGCAGACTGAAAGGCAGTTTTTCACTGCTGTCTCTGCTTGAAAAAAAGTGTACTGACAAACACTAGAGCACACATCTTCATCAATGTGGCAAGGTGAGACATTATACAACTGGTGGTCAGCAAAAACAAGTTTTTAAACTGCTGTAATATATTAGGGTTGTGTTTCTTTGTTTGTTTTGGGGTGACTCTGCTTCCTATTGTTCAAAAATAACTTTTTGCAATGTAAACAAATTGCACTTGTGGTTGGAAATATTCTAAACTATGACGAAGGGCTGCAACTAATGATAATTTTCATTATTGATTAATCTGATGATTTTTTACTCACTTTACAATAAAAGAGAAGTATCAAACGCACACATTTTAGTAGCTAGAGCACAAGTTTGGCATTTGGCTTACTTGTTTTCGTTTGATCGACAAATTGATTGATCATTTTCAAATCTACAAGTAAGTTACTTTAAATATGGCAAACTCACACTTTAAAAATGTGGTAATTCTCTGACATGTTACAAACAAGCAATTTAAAGAGTTGTTGCACTTGGCCTGGAAGTCAAATACAATTGCCCTTCTATTACAGGCTTTTTAAGAAGGGTATGAATAAATAAATAAATAACTGTAGTTAAAAGTAACACATATGCCTCATAATAAATAATGTATGAATACAATTGTTGACAGCATCTCCTGCATCACAATTGTATTGTGCTGTGGCAAAACAACACATAATTAAAACAAACCTAGTTCATGCAACATACATTTGGGTAAAAGTAATCTCGATATTCCATCACTTAATCTCAGTGGTAATCCAACCAAACCTGCGTTTGTAAATATTAAAGTAATGATATTGAATGAGAGCTATGAAACAGACAATTACCAAATCTAAATCACATTTCAGTGTTTATCTGTATGGTGTTTATGCAGCTGTGCAGTTTGGTAGAACTGTATTCTTTGGTATTACAAACTGTTAAACAGCATTGGTTTGTTTACAGACTGATTTTTATTTAGATAAATATCTTTTGGGCACTTGTTTTTTCCACCAGAAACAAAAGTGTTAATGAGGAGACCACCTCTGTCTGCATTAAGGCAACCTAGCCTCATTAGTCATATGATAGGGAAGCTGTTTATGCATCTTGCATCATTAAATTATCAACTACCTTACCTCCTTTTTATTCTGAATATGTTGTATTTTCAATAACTTTCAATAATTCTGCGCATGTTTAGGTGGCTACATAGACCCACCAAGACTTTTCTCTCAGCACAATTAGCAGTAACAGTCTCTAACTTTACATATTCACAGCACAGCATTGCATGGCTGGGGTGAATGACACACGAAACAAGCTTTTCCTGACTGCACTGACAAAAACACTGCTGACAGGAAGTCAGACGCACACAATACGGTTTCTACAGCTTAGTGAAATTGATGCACACTTTTTTAAACCTCCCTTGACATGGGATAATCCAGGAGCAAGTAAGAGCACAGACATTAAGTAAGTGCAAATATCCCAAAATGTGTGATAGCAGCACTTGAAGCGGAGCCATAAGATGGTTTATGTGGGTAAACTTTCAAAAGTGTCTCTTATAATTGTGACGTATCTAGGTCAGTGAGATTATCTTTAATTCAAAAGTTTTCAATAATGCAATTATTATGCAATTTTATGAAATCAGTAAAATACTCACTGTCATGTATAGTCATATCAATTTAAATTGTTGGTAATCATTGGCATGCTTTTTCTTCGTATTCATTATTACTT
This sequence comes from Perca fluviatilis, assembly GCF_010015445.1. Taxonomy (NCBI): domain Eukaryota; kingdom Metazoa; phylum Chordata; class Actinopteri; order Perciformes; family Percidae; genus Perca; species Perca fluviatilis. The sequence goes on from NC_053114.1 coordinate 20,059,449, forward strand.
CTACTTCTGAAAGCTTTTCATTTCAGTTTTCATTTATTTATATATATATATATATATATATATATATATATATATATATATATATATATACACAATATTTATTTACATTTAGACAAAAGAATAAGGCTCTGGAAAAAAAAGAAAGACAATGGTGTTTGTTTGTGTAGAACTTCTCACTCTTATGACTTATTTAGTTTAACTAATAAATAAAGTACTAAAGATTTAGACACTGCACCTAACCACCGTGTTAATATGAAATTCCCTAGCACAGCACTGAGATATACATTCCATCCAACAGTAACAGCTGTTAAATGGTTCTTTTCCAAAGCAAAGTGTCACAAGTTGCAGGGAATGGAGGACCCAAATGCAGAGAGCAGGAGGAAGTTTGTTGCTTGAGGATTTATTTCACCAACAAAACTGAATTACATACCAAGAGTCCAGAAAGTAATAGGCAAAAACTAAGTGCAGAACAACAGAACAGGAGCTCAAAACTGGAACTCCAAGACAAAAGGTAGACTCCATGCACAAACACACCAACAGAATACACAGCAACAGAATACAATGAACCGACAAGAGACAGACAGAACAGACACTAAATAGACCAGGTAACGAGGACTAACAGGGGACAGGTGACACTAGGCTGGGCAAACAGGTGAAACACATAATAAGACAAGGGAGAAACCAGATTTCAAAATAAAACAGGAAACAGAACATAACAGAAACTCACAATCATGACACAAAGGGCCCTATCGTGCACTCAGTGCAATTGTATTTGTACACCAACGCATGTATCATTCCTATTTTGCACTCGACTCACAGCAGACTTAAATTAGGGGATGTATTTGCGTTCCCGGGGGCGGTTCAGTGAAAAGAGGAGGCGTGTTCCGGCGCAAATGTTCCCTGGTGCTATTTTGCAGTTTCAGAAAACAATTCCGCCACTGACCAGGAAAAACCTGGTCTAAAGTCAGTGGCGCGTTATTCAGATGCTATTTTAGGGGCGCATGCTTGGCCATAATGTAGCGTGTGCACAACGCGCATGCACTTTGCTTCTCTCATCTACACGGATGCAGCAGTTCCCATTTTTGCAAACCATACATAATTACAAGGAAAAGTATTACTGAAAATGCGCTTTAGGTGTTTGGATAGGTCAGGAGGACCTTTACAATACAGTCCTCAAAAAGGCGCAGCATTCTTTGTGGCTTGTTGTGTTTTACACAACATTTCCATGAATCATGGATGTGTTGATGACATAAATGAGGAAATATTAGAGGACTTAAGGAGACGTGATGTTGAACTACGGCGGGATTGGACACTCCGGCGGAATCTGGTTCGGGAGTAATGCGCGATGCGCTCCTGGTGGAGCAGGTGGACGGAGATGGAGTGGGGGGAGGAGGAAGGGGCACAACACGAGCAGCTGGTGCGTTTGGAGGCCCACTCTCCATGGTTGCAGCAATCCTCTCCAGACTTGAGGAGATGCGCCCGAGAGGCCGCAGCAACATCGCCACACGATCAAGACGGGCATTTAATTACTTTGCCGCATCCCGGACACCCGCTGGCGTGCGCCAGGCAAATCCGCCATCATAATAGCAATCCGCCATGGTACAAGCGCGCCTGCTCTTAAAGGGAATGTGAGATGACGCTCTGATTGGTTTATTGCACGTTATGCCCAAACCACACCTAGCTACTTCAGACCAACCCATTTTAGATTTGCGTCGGGCGCAAGAGTCATTTATCCCGCCGGTAAAATAGCAACAGCGCCCGAGATCCGCCCACAAAGCTACTTAATTGCGTTTCACGTTTGATACTTGCGTTTCAGTTCGTTAAAATAGGGCCCAAAGTGTGTTTGAATGTTAGAAATATGCCCATACACATGTCAATGATGCATTTTTTTTAACCGTGCCACAGAGAGGGTGATGGCAAAAAGTTTTCAGTGCATCAGTTAATTAAATCATTAAATAAAGTGTCTGCTGGCTGACAATACAGATAAGCAAGAAAGGAGTACTGTCTATATTTCCTAAATGTCTCATCTGTTGTTGTTTTTTTCCATTAGTTGTGCTCTCTCTGCCAACGCCTGGGTTGAAAAACAACATATTTTAACTTGAACTTTAGAGATGGGGATGAAAGAGCAAACATACTTATAAAGGGATACTTACCAATCATCACAGGCAAAATGAGCAAAATTGAAACATTTAGAGATGGATGCATAATACCATAGACTGCATAATACATGTTCTTCCTTAATAATCAACAACCTTCTATGAGGCTGCATAATTCATATCTACACAAAGTTCAATTATTATAGTAATGCGACTGCCCTGAATGTGAAAAATGACACTGTAGTGAAAATGAAATTTCTATTCACCTCTTGGACTATTCATTTTCATGTTCAATTGGACTGACCCAGTGTCTACTGGGTGATGGTGAGTGGGTGAGTTTCTTTCTATTCAAGCATACCATCACATGCATATCAGTCACTGACTTGATTATGCAGCACAGGATGAAATCTTTAATTAGAAACACTTTGAAAACAGCATTCATTGTGCATGAAGTACAAATCTGAGTGTGAGATTGAATAAGAGCACAAACCAATGCATTACCTTGGGGACTAGTAACTACTGCATTTTGACATAATAATCAAATAAACATATGCAATTCTTATTATACATTTAAATTGATTATTTGTTCATGTAGATAAATTCTCCCACATACTTTTCTCTGCCTTATTTGTTAATTCTTCGGTCAGGCAGTCACCTTCATCAGGACCAATTAGTTTAATTGCCAGTTATGTTTTATATTGCAGAGGACAAAAAAGCATACAAAAAACAGTGAATCCATCCAGCACACAGCGCACTAGAAGAGCATTAAAATAAAACCCTCAGAACTAAAAAGTTTAAAGTGCTCCTATTATGCTCATTTTTAGGTTCATAATTGTATTTAGAGGTTATATCAAAATAGGTTTACATGTTTTAATTAAAAAAAAAAAAACACCATATTTTTGTTGTACTGCACATTGCTGCAGCTCCTCTTTCCACCCTGTGTGTTGAGCGCTCCGTTTTAGCTATAGAGTGAGGCATCACACTTCTAGCCATCTTTGTTGGGAGTCGCACATGCGCAGTAGCTAGGTAAGGACTACTAGCCAGTCAGAAGCAGAGTATGAGGGCGTGCCATGCTAGCAGCTAGGCGAGCATTTTACATTGTGTTACAAAGTGATGCATGTTTCTCACGGAAGTAAAGGACTACAATAGAGCTGTTTGGAGCAGTTTGTGAACAGTGTTTTCTCTTGGAGATGGTAAGTCCCTTTGGGGTGGACTTTGGGCTTTTTCACTTTGTAAACCTATTACATGCACAAAAAAGATATATAACACAATAAAGGAAAGGGAAAAAGCCAAAAAGCATAATATGAGCACTTTAAGTCATGTCAAACTTTCCATGATAGATTAGAAATACATCCAAATGCATGCATTCATTAAAGGTCCAATATGTAATATTTGTACAGTAATAAATCCAAAAATGACACCAATGCCTCATCAGATATTAAGGAAACATGTTAAACTGAAATACTATCTTTTCTGACAACAATGCTAATGTCAGTATTTTTTCTTTTTGAAATTTACATTCCGTGACGGAATTTATGTTTATGTTTTGATCTGTGTGTTGTTATCAACTGCCCAGTTTGACAGCCAGGCCGGGTTGCCAGATATACCTGTAAAAACGTAAACTCAGCGCGCTACAGCTGTAACGGTAGTACAGCCATGAAAGCAGCACACAAACGAACAGGATCAACGGAGATAGATTCTACCCGACCTAAAAAAAAGAAAACAGCATGTTTCTAACACTTGCGTGACCAGAGACGTTAGTTTATGTCAATATAGCCAGCATCTAATGTTAGCTACTACGCTCATTGACATATATAAAAGACTCCGCTGTGCTGTGGAGTAATGTCTGGCTATGTGAGACTAGCATCTAACGTTAGCTACTCTGCTGTGCTGTGAAGTAATGTCTGGCTATGTGAGAAAAGCGTCTAGCAACATTGTTGTGAATGCTGCGGTCTCAGCCTGGCAACCCCCGTGAACTTCGAGTCTGGGCAGGAGGGGGTAGGGGAAACGACTCTCCAGTATTTTGAATTGGTAGTGCAGTAACTATTTTAACCGCTAGCTGCCAGTATTACATACAATATTACATATTGCACCTTTAAATATGAGGCTGATAGAATTATTTTTTCCTCAGTCATAGAATTATAGTGGCTACCAACACTATAACATTGTCTGAAGTCATCATCTGTCTTTATCCGTGAACACTTTATAATAACCATCACTAATTAATGGTAAATTGATAGTTAATGAAACTTTATTTCTTAATTGTTTTTTTACTGTAAACAAACAATGAAATTATAATTTATAATGTTTAGTAATATTTAATCATTAGTTTAATGTAATATAAAATAATAAGTTCATGAATTTAGATAGATAGTTAGTACTTTGTCAATGTTTCATTGTTTTGTAAACCATCTAGAAATATTATTTGGATGGCTATTATAAAGTTGCAAAAAATGCTTATAATATTAATAAGTTAATGATTAATAAGGGGTTTATAAAGCATCAAGTAACATTAATTTGGCCACATTAAATCTTTTTTTGGAATTCCATAGAAGAGATGATTATTTGCACACTGATAATAGCTAAATAATTTGTATAGATGCTTTACAAAGTTGTATTAACTATTATTAACTAACTATTAACTTAAGTTTAATTAACTATCAATTTACCATTTATTAGTGTGGTTATTATAACGTGTTACCCTTTATCCTTATCTTTAAGTTATTATGTTTCAAAAATCAATGTGATTTGAATTTAGATGAATTGAAAATGAGTAACTTGATTCTAACGTGAGCTGATTTTTGTCCCCATTTCTTATTTGCATGAGCGTCTTCACACTTAAGTCTACTGCAATAACCTCTAACCTGACTCCGCCAGATGGATTGCTTCGCATTTGCTCGGCATATCCATCTGGGAACTTTCCGTTGGAGAACTTTTGGGAAGGGGCGAAAATACTGGTTAGCTGATTGGATGAACCATCTGTCTATCACCTATGCTGGTGATAGACGGGCCAAATCAACCAATCAGATCCACAAAGCGTATGAAAATACAACCACAAGCCCGCCCCTGCTGCTGCAGGCAAAGCATAGCTCGTTAGCTCCTGCAAGCAAGCAACATGTCGGTAAAGGATATTTGCCGTTTGTGTAACGAGAATTTAGGAATAAAAGGCACCATTTCAGGTTCCTGGACCATATTCCAAAAGAAGGATCCAAGAGAAAAAAAGCATTAGCGAGTGGCTAAGAGAATTGGGGCTACCACTGTCTGAAAATACTGGTTAGCTGATTGGATAAACCATCTGTCTATCACCACCTAACCCACCTCAAACCAACGCTGATTGGCCCGGTCGTTTGGCTAACGGCTACAAATTTTCTCTATCTCAAGATGCCAGACTGATCTGCGAGTGGAAAACTGGAGCTCGTGAGATCAGGACGGTCTCACGAGGCTAAATAACCTCTACTAATGTGGGTGACTCAGAAATAAATAAATATTTAACAACTCCTAAGCTGCAGGGACAAAAGATTTGCTGTAACTATTGGCCACAAACATAAGCTCAACCTGCTGCCACAGATGAGCAGCTGAGAGTGCAGTGAGGTGGTCTGTTCCTTTTGACTGAGTCTTTCATGATACACACAAGAATGAGATTGTGTGTGTGTGCGTGTGTGTGTGTGTGTGTGTGTGTGTGTGTGTGTGTGTGTGTGTGTGTGCGCAAGAGGGACATTTTATTTGGAATTTTTAAAGGTTTATTAAAGTAAACACAAAACTGAGAATAGACTTAATCAATGATCATTAATAAGCCGCTCAAGACAGCTTGCAATGCTTCTCTCACAGCAATAGACTTACAGTCACTCGCACTTTTGTGGTCAAACCAGCCGCCACAAAAGTTGGAGATAGAGGAGAGCGAAGTCTCGGTGAGCAGAGCAGACATAGTAACATCGCTCGCAAAACAATGTCGGAAAAACAATTTAAATAGAATGAGCAAGAAATATGCACTAGTCTAGAACAAAGGACCTTCTTCCTGTAATTACTTTCTTGCTTCAGCCCTAGACACATCGGACCAATAAGCGCAGGTAGTGATGCATTTTTCCTTGGATTTTTCTGTGTGAAACGAAACCGAACCAAGGAGAAAACGCCCCAAGTTTACAATCTCATCAACTGATTCAGACCAGAGCAAACTATAGGTGTGAAAACACCCTGAGTCTTGTTTAAGTTTTTAATAATAATATATTAATTTAGATTTAGATCCAGACAACTTTATTTATCCAGAGAAGGGTAATTAATTTGCAGCTTACCCAGCTCATACACAATATACACAAAATACACAACTTTAATTTCTTTTGGACCATCTATGTGATTAAAGGGAGACCCTAATGCCACCAGGATGTGCACGCTCTCTTATATATGCATTCATAGGAGGTTTGCTCAAAGAATGCATGGAGAAATCAGAAGTGGGGTTGATTATGTATTCAGTTAAATGTTACTACAGTTCACAGTATCACAGTTTGCAGTTTGTTGTGCCTTATGTTTGCCAGATGCACTCCCACAGCGCACTAGCAAATACATTAATTTGTCTTCAACCAATGAATATATTCATAATTCATTGAAAAAGCCATTCAATACAATACAGACTTTATAAACATAGCCAACTGACCTCTAGTTATATAACAAGCCTACATATTACATGTTAGTTATCTGCATCATACTGCTCATGGCATTAATCTTCAAATATTACCTGATGTCACACACAACGTTACAAACATCATGGATTAGTATCCCAATAACGTTTCTTCTTCAAGAACAGCATTCTATTAGATTATACACATCAGAAATGTTGTACTTGGTAAATTAATTTTTTGACAATATTGCAGTATAGTCACGAAAAGTATCTAACTTTGGTTTTTGTTTTGTGTAAAACAATACTGTTCATTCATCACATTGTACCATGGGCCATGACGGCTGTCGTCAATCCAACAGATAAAGCTACAGCTGGTCCCACATCAGCAACAGTGTTGTGACTGAGTGCACACTGATTTTCAAATGCTTCAATCAAACTGGTATAGTGCACTATACAAACCAGAATAAATGCAAATCTGTAAAGGCGTGGTGCTACCTCCACGACTTCATCAGAAGTGGGCACAGGGGAGGCAAATATGGAGGACCATACATTACCTCACCTAAACAGAAAGAGGAAAGAAAACATGACAATAATATTGTTTTCTTAGATGAACTTTCAATCCTTTTCAAACACCTGCTTTGAATAATAATTTTATTTGGATATTAGACTGTTATCTAAACTGTATGAAATGACAAATTCTGACCCCATCTTGAATAAATATCAAACTGTTAGTGCAATACAAAATAGATTTTTCTTTCCACTACTTTTCACACCACTTGAACTTTAGGGTTCACCATAATGGCATCCTCCTCACAGCTGAGTTATTGGATTGCTTCCTGGGTTCAACAATGGATTCTGTGGATTGTGAAAGGGATTGACCCACTAAGGTGATGAGGCAGTTGCTTATCCTGTTGCTGGTGTGTCACACAGGTCAATACCTGTGTTAGCGCAGTCACTGCTCCCACCTGTTGTTCTACTGTTCCAAGTAGCCCTCTTGTAGAGGTGAGATGTGAAGTCCCAATGTTGGAGCAGAAATTGTGCTATGCACCAAATGAGTTTTTTTAATTATATAAAAACAACTGAAATTCCATATCTTATTGTGCTTAGATTTCATGGTTTACCATGGATTTAAATTCATAAAACAACAACAACTTTTTCTGGTCTGGTTTACAGACCAACATGTCTCCATTATGTTGTGTGTCGCAAATGCAGATCACTGATTTATGTGTTGTGTAGGGCCTTGACTAACTGCTGGTAAAAATATGTTGTTGGCATTCATTTGTACTGTTTCAGTACAGCAGTTCACTTGTTACTTTATTGGGTTTTTGTTTATGTATCTACCAACAGGGTACTACTGCAGATGGATGATCATTTTCTGTAATTTGTTTCTACACCTTTTACAATACATGCAGTCATGTTTTTCCATTGTTGATATACAATATATAGATTGGTGCTGCCCTAATTCCTATAGTTTCTAGGCTCTGTATGTTAGTGTTGATGTTTTCAGTCTGTGAGGCTATAAAAGCTACAGAAACAGCACATCTCTGTCCTTCTCACTCCTCACCTATATCTGGCCATCTGAGGCTTCTGTGACAAACACTCACCTTGAGTGCTGAATCACATATCCCTGGGGCCGGCCGACTCTGCCTGATGAATTTTCTTGAGAAAGAAAGGAGGGGTTATCTCGGAGGTCACCCTAATGTGAGCGACATTCATCAAACCTCGCTCCAGAGGAAGCAGCTGAAATTGGAAAACGGAAAAGGTAGTGATTCTTTGAGGGTTTCAGGCAAGCAGGGGAACAAAATGGGAGAGGGGGGAACAAAACAAACAAACAGCTTTAACGCAGAGTCGGGGGATAGCTAATGGATTGGAGATATGGCAAGTGGGCAGTGCATGTTTACATGTTGTAAACTGCAGTCAGCTCATTCATCACAGTTGCCTTAATATTTCCCTCCAGCAGCCTTTGCTTTCAATTTGGTAGCAGTCTCTGCACCTTCGTCCACACAGGAATATACACATCAAACACACTGAAGTGAATTAGTGAGTTCATTTAGAAATATGCATGTATGCACACTGGTAAGTGCACAGATGTATTCATACATTATATATATATGTTAAACATATTTCTTCATGTCATCACTCACCTTGTAAAGGGTTTTCAGATTTGGCATAATATATTTCAGTTCAGTCTCATGTTTTTTATTCAGTGTAGGCATTCCATAATTTTTTTACATTTTCATATGAAAATGAAAAATGTTCGGCTGAAGATGTGCTCTACATGTGTAATTTCTGTGTTGGCATGACTGAGTAATGAATTTCCTGGCAGTGGCAGTGGCTCTGTTTTTGCGCTGTTGCCTCACAGCACTGGTGTTTGTGTTTTTTTATTTCATTTTTTGGAGTTGTATTTTGTTGTGTTTTGTTTTGTTCCCATATTCCAGACACATGCAAGTCAAGGGGGGGACTGGAGACTCAAAATTTCCCAGGGGTATGAATGTAAGTGTGCATGATTGTTTATCTATTAGCTTTGTGATGGGCAGCCTGGTCAGGGTTTTCAATGGCTTCCACCCAAGTTATACTGGATTGGCTGCAGGACCCTGCAACCCTGAAATGGAATAAGCAAACAGAATCAAAAAACAGGATGAATGTGCATAGCAGATACTAGCAAAACAAATTAATTATTTTTATGTCATGTGTAGCAAAACATGTTTTTATGACTGCAGGGTGATTATCTCTTGTTTATTTCTCTGTGTGCACACCTACTGTATGAGTGTTGGCTCACACATATGCACCTGAACTTCTTTTATCACATGGGGATCACTAACATACAGTATGTCCTGCATGTCTACATATATGACTAACACACATCTCGAGCTGTACAACAGTTTTTAGCCAATGGGGTTTTCCACAGGAATTATTCTTCCTACGAGATTAATTAGTACCAAGTTTTTGCATTTTAATTTGATACTTACCAGCAGTGGCGGTTCCAGACCATTTCCAGGCTAGGGCCACATGCAATTTTAGAGGTACCTAATATATTAAGTACAAGTGTTACATACCACCAATTCTCAATAGGTTTGGTTCTACAAAAGGCTAATGATACATATATAACACTAAAGAAAACATATCCAGTGTTAACCTATAGTTTATGTATCACTGCACATGAATAATATCCCCTCTTTGTGGATAAAAGTGGGGTTAAAAATGTATGGAAATATTTGCCACAGTTAGTGGGGCCAGAGGGGGACCAAGGCTTAATATTACAGGGGCACTGGCCACCCAACAGAACCGCCACTGCTTACAGGCCCAAAAACCAGTAAAGAAAGTCAGAGGAAGATTGAAAATTAAATATCTGAAAACATCACAGTCCAGAGGATTCATTGAGCCTGATCTAAGTTTTGTTTGTCAAAGTTGATATTTTCACACAAAACTCACTGCACTTGTGTTCTATTTAATACTACTAACTTTTGTAGACTTTTGGCAGGGTTATAGTATGTGGATGATGGTGTTCCTTCTGCCAAATGCAGTGATGACCATCTTGCCTCAGGTAAGGAAGTGCTAAGTGCCCAAAAGTACAAGAGCACAGATGGAGTTTAGGGCTGAAACATAGCCTGCAGGTTGAATTTTAGCCTTGTTCACACGGCAACTTATAGAGGAAGAGCAAAGGAGGGGAGCTGGAGAGGCTAAGGCGAGCTTTATGTCCTGGAAGGGGTTAAATTGTGAAGTTCAGTATGGAATCTACTTGAAACTTTGGACAGCATATTTATGAATGATTGAACACCTTTTTATTTTTAAACTACTGGTTACCCTTCCAAGTGTGCTTTTTATATTCATTTGTAGAACCTTGGAGAGTCATTATGATTAGAAATATGTCTAATTTTGACTGTTGAAACCATTCATAGTTTAGTGTTTACATAAGGACTTAGTGGATTTAGTAAGCATGGAAATGAACTAATAACTCCATCCATGTATTTCTGGTTTACACACAGCACAGTACCAAATAACTTTTTGTTTGCAGTATGCGTCAGCACTAACTCACTATACCAAAGGTAATACTGCACAGTGTGCTGTGCCAGAGCTGGGGAATCCCACTCCCTTAGGTGACGTTACTGACAGCAGGCTGTTCTTATGAACCATTCATACATAATAGCCAAGAGAAGTAATGCACTTTAATTCATATGTACTGTAATCCACATATTTATTACTGTCAGCCCCACATTGACGATTGCTGTAAGGCAGAGCTCTCTACTGTCTGTAGTAATTATAACCGGTGGACCTATTATAAGATCCGCATACGGGGGAGGTCTGGGTGGGGGATGGGTCCCAAAACACAGGACTTTTAACGTATGGAGCAGCGTTTGTGTCTTGGAAGACCTTAAAGGGAATAAAACAAGACTTCACCTCGGAAACTGATGTTCGTGTCCCGGAAGTAAGCCTACTACCTTAGGGGACCAGTGTTTTGACTAGGGATGCACCGAAACCAGGATTCGGGTTCGGATTCGGACGATTGTTGGGCTTTTAGATTTTTTTTTTCACCGAACCGAACCCTACGCTTGCACTACGCGTTATGCTGGTCGACGTAATGATGCCACCGTTGGTTACGGGAAGGTGTTTACGTAGGTGGACCGTTCAATGCAGTAGGCTGTGAGAAAGTGAAAATGGAACTTGTGAACAGAAAAAGTGTTGTTTGGCAGTACTTCCATTCAAAAGAAGGCGATTCAAGTTGAGCTACATGTTCAATTTGCAACGCCGATATGTCTCGTGGTGGCAAGGACCCTAAACAACACACAACATTGTCGCTGTTAAAACATTTGCATATGAAACGTCCAAAAGAATATGAGTTGCGCATGAAGGAATCTACAGACAGCAGCCAAAATGCAGCAACTTCAGGTAGTCAGTAGACAGTCACAGTTAAAATCTTGTGTTAACCAGACAGTGCCTCTCCCAGGCTTGTCAGCTGTTCTCTTGGCAAATGAGTCTCCCTACAGTGGCAGCGGAGCGACCGGACGGCCAGCTGCTGCTCGTAGGGCTGGGCATCGTTCAAAATCTTTCGATCCGGTGCCAATTTCGATACCTCAGTTTCGATGCCGGTTCCTATCGGTGCCATAAAAGTATCGACGTTCGGTACCCAGCCTAGGAGAGAGGAGGGGCAAGGTGGAGGGTCCGTATGGCCTTGACCAACTGCCACTTTGCTCATTTGAAAGCCATGATGTCTCTCTCTCATGGGTGGGCCAAATTCTCTGGGCGGGCAAAGCAGAGAAAGGGGAGGTAAAGATTCCAGATCGGCCCATTTGAGCTTTCATTTTCTCAAAGGCACAGAAGGATACAAAGGGCTCGGTTTACACCTATCGCCATTTCTAGCCACTGGGGGACCATAGGCAGCCTGGGGGAATGCATATTAATGTTAAAAACCTCATAAAGTGAAATTTCATGCCATGGGACCTTTAATATGTTTACTGGTTAATGGACTGAGGATGGGAGTAGGATTTGGTATTCAGCCGAACCCCAAAAATCTGGATTTGGTGCATCCCTAGTTTTAACAAAAAACACAAAAAATTTTCTAATCTTAAGTAGTCGTTTAGTGCCTAAACTTAAATGTCACGTAGGCCTAACGGTGACCGGTCGGCCGTGAATTTCGTTAGATATAGTTTAAAAGAGATTCTCCAAACAATCCAACCCATTTCTCAGTTTGCAACTGGAGATAAAAGTTTTTTTATTTGTGTCAGCAGTTAGTTACTGAACAGTCCCTCCAGGATGTCACGATGTTGCGATCGCAACAATTCATCAACATTTGCAGCATCCTGAGCCTTTTGGTAAGGTTACTAGGAAAACTCAGCCCAGAGTAGTTTTATTCTCCCCGAAAAAACGGTTCCTTTTTATATTTAAAGAAGTATACCAACAACAAAAAAAAACATCGCAGCTTTTATCACAATTTTTTACAAAAGCTCTTGCATCAGGCAATTTGGGCCGCAACAATCTAAAAAAAAGGCCGCGAAATCCTGGAAGGACTGACTGAAGATATGTCTTTACATGTTGTCATATTTTTACCTTAACCCACCATAGCTGGGATTTGGTCATTAAAATATATTAATACAATATGTCAGAAATTATATTATTAGAGATCCTCCATTAAAAATGCCTCCACCTAGAAGACCAAATGTCCTGTCTTCTGACTGTCTGGATAGACTCCTAGAGGAAAAAGAGGAGATAGAACCAGGATGCGATTAAAAACCATGTTCAGCTGAGGCTTATAAGAGCAGCCCTGTTGGCTAAACATCCCTCTCTCATGTTTTTCCAAAGACAGTTCCTTTGGGGCTAAATGTGAGAAGTAGGTCATCCCTTTTTGGAGCGGCCATTTTCTGATGGTACAACATTAATTTTGGATGTACATGAAGTCCCATATGGATAGGGAAATATCAACTATTGGGAGGGGTTTGTAAAGACTATGTAAACAAAGTAAAGAAAATAATCCATCAACACTATGACATTGCAAGTACTACATTTAGGTTTTTATAATAGTATTTATATTTCATTGCACATTCATACCATCACACCCAACATTACAGAGGTTTGGTAGTCCATGCAGATTCTGATTTAATTCAATTCAGAAAAGCTTAAATGTTTCATATGTCATAGAAAATAGTTAAGAGGCAATGGATACTAGTTATCAGTTTTTATTGGTCAGCTTTATTAACTCTTCAGTGTGAGTCATATACAACTTTAAAACTCGGAAGTACAAGCTTACGAAAATGTAAAGGCAGCCAACCTCCTCTGCAAAATCAATACAGGACAAACAATGCGGAAATATTTTAGTTTATCCCTGAAGTCAGTTTTTGTGTTAAAAAATGCTGCTTGGTTCTCATGTTCTTATTTTTAGCCCAAAAGTGAGACAGATGTGAGTGGAATCTCCATCAATCTTGGATGTAAGATGGATGCAAAATAGACAACATCAGCATAATGTGCAATGTGAGGTTTACTTATAGCTGACTTTGTTTATTAAGTTTTAAACTCAAAATAAATGATCACACTCCACTTATTTTATCCCAAAATACATTGGGGGCAGTTTGACTGGAATTTATCTTCTCAGATGTGAAACAGGGCAGATCCAGTGAACGTGCAGCTGCACCATGCGTTTGATAAAGGCCACTTCATTATTGTAAGAAAGTTTAGTTAAACATGTTATAGTATTACAGTGATAACAAAGGCCAAATGGACTCCTACAACAATGAAACCCTTCTTTGTCTAATTTCCAAAATGAGGTAAAAATATACATTTTCTACGGGTGCACGATTCAGAAAATGTCACGATTCGATATCGATTTTTAGGCTCAAGATTCGATTTTCGATTCAAAAACGATTCTCGAAATAAAAAAAACGACTCACAGTATGTAAATGTGGTTACTTTTCCCATGTGATTGCAGTAGACATACAATTTAAAAGAAAAGAAACACAACAAATACAATGTAGTTTGATATTACTTTATATGTCTTTATACAAAAATAAAAACTTTTGCACCTAAAAACTGCAAAGTGCCAAACTTTGGCCAGCTTTCAAATACATTTAATTCAAGTATAAAATAAAACTGTTGAATAAAAAGTGCTTTTCGTTCAGAGTTCGGTGGGAGCTTAGAGCATTGAAAGAGAGTGCGTTGGTTTACTGGCATGTTAGGTACTTTAGGTTGTTGTTCGTCCATGTCTTTAATGTTAATCTCTGAGTGATGGTGTACCGTGTGAGTGCCCAGGCGTCAGTGTGAATTTGACGCAGCTCCATCTGGGAATGGCGAGCTAAACTCATTTCAGTACAATAGTATACACGGCATTACAAAACAGAAAAAAATAAAAATAAAAATATGAATAGATTTTTGGAATTCTATGAATCGGCAGAGCTTGAATCGAGATACGAATGTGAATCGATTTGTTTGCACAACCCTAACATTTTAAATAATATGAAATTGGTTTTTTTGGTCCCCTAAAGAAACAAGCACATCATACTTATTATATAAGTAATGCAATCCAATACAACAGCTCAGCTAAGCTCATTTTTAACGAGGTAGGTGGTGCATTGTGCAGGTGTTTTGATTTTTCTTTAAATATAAATATCGATTTAGAGAGGTACTGTAGTTTATATGCATTGTAGGAATTTATTTAGCCATTCCATATGAATAAGTTAGTTGAAATTCATTAAAACGGACACGGACAACTTTGTTACTCCTACGTAAATTTCTCTCCTCTGCTGTTTTGGATTGGGGTGAATGGTGGGTAGCACTGTTAAGCAGAACATGCAGCATATACAATAAAACAAACTACCACTATAAAGAATGCAAGTTGTGAACCAATTGCAGAATTTCCATTTTCAATTACAGAAAAATAAGAGTAAGAGTAAGAGTAAGAAAAACTTGCTTCATAAAAATGTAGCACATAAAACTCATGCATGGATAGCACTATCTGTGGTATGTGTTTTTCACAAAATAAACAACAACTACAATGGATCCATGTGGCAGTGTTCTTATGCAGCTGTGCCCTACAAGGACAAGCTTAACACCAAAATCCAGATGGGCCACTGTTGCATAAAGGAAGTTAGAGTGAAATATGAAATTTGGGTAACATATAATTAGGTAACCTTGAGAGAGAAAAAGTGTTGATATCAACATCACAAGGTGATCAGGTGATAATTGGGTAATAATGTATGTGAGATAATCAAGACCCACTTGTGCGTGGTCAATAGACTTGCAGAATAGTGTGGTGTGTAATGTTGTGTATAATGATGCAACTTCCACAGAGAAACGGTGCATTCACTAAAATCTGTTACTTCCTTTGCAAGCTACAGCTACAGCAAAGCAGGTTTACATACACCACTCTGCCCTTTCCCCACCTGCTGAGCTGACACTTTGAGTTGTGTCACTGAATATTCATTAAGTGCTGAGCCTGCCTCCACAGCCCCCCCCACTGGCAGGAAGGCTAAAGGGAGATTTCAGGATATTTGTGCAAAAAAGGATCTTTGCTTATTTAATATATGTATGACAGGTTTAAAGTAGGTTTATGGTCACCTTGGTGTTCCCGGCGCGAGGGGCGCGAGGTGCGCAAGCCAGATAATAAAATTAACAGGTCTTTCGTGTCCACCGCGAAGGCTCCGCAAGTTGTCGTGGCACATGGACGTGCACCTCTGAATTTTTGTAACTCAACACGTTGCGTGTTCCAATTCGACATGGTCACCTGGGAAGACTGGCCGAGCCTGTACAACCACCTGTATGATTCTTCATGTACAGACCACAGGGAGAGAGCCAACACATTGGGAAAAGAAGAGACATTTAGCTGGAGGGCAGAGAGAGATCGCTTTGTCAAAGCTAAAAAAGCTAAAGAGCGACATCGAGAGGCAGACAGTAATTTCAACATTAACGTTAATAATTAGAGTTCACAAATGCAATGTTTGGTTGTACGTCGATGTTTACCATCAATGTGTTTACTGCTGTTGCCAGGCAGCATGCTTTCTCTTACTTCTTGCTTATTCACAGATTATTTGTTTGTACGCCTCCTGGCGTTTCGGAGAATACTGCAACGAACAATGCGTTGTGAGCATAAACGTCTCCGTGCATGATCGTAGCTCGCGCACGTCAAGTATAAACAAAGCTTTAGGCTGTGTTCATACATGCAGTGTGTTGGTTTAACCCTATAGATTCAAATCATCACCTTTCTGACAAAAGACACATGCCCACAAAACACTGAAATTCACAATTTCTTGGTGCATGACTTCTGCATCAGATTATAGTATAATGTATAGTTGTTTAAGTTATGATGTCGACCCTCTGTAGCTCCCAGTTAAACTGTTCCCAGGAGAGTTTGTAGGTCATCATACTAACTTTGTCATTTGTGAAAAGAGACTGTTGAGTTGTTCAAAAGTAAACTTTACTTTTGAACAACTCAACAGTCTCTTGCTTTGAGTGCCACAAGATTCACTGCATTGCTGTACTGACAGTTAATGATTGATATACAGCAATCCAGGTAAAAATAATGCATATGCAATCATAAATTAGACCTATTTAAAGAGAAGAAATACATTTTCTTGAATTTTTGTTCAACTGACACTTTAAAGGGAATTAACGCTATAGCAGTAAACTGCTTTCAACAATATGAAACAAAATGCTTACGGTGTTCAACTCACACAGCAGCGCAGCAGCAGTTGTCTGCCCTGCAGTATGTGTTAATGTCAAATTAAAATCTAATGTTAGCCCTTCAAAAACCTTTATTAACTAGTCTTATAACTAATATAACATAAAGGTGCATTGATAAGATAATCTGTATCAATTTTTGCAATGCAACGACTGGAACAACAGAACAGCAATCAGATTTGTCTAGCATGACATAAATAACTGCAGCAGTCTAAAATCACATATGGGATATTATTTCTCAAACTGAAAAATGCAATATGTGGACCATAGTTTTGTCTTCCCTATGTTTTATTCCCTCCTGAGAATTGAAACTTGTGAAGTTGGCAGGTTGAGGAAGAAAGCAGCTGCTGGAGGGAGATAACATGACCTTAGGTTCACAGCCATGGCATAAATCTTAACCCATGGATGGAGGGTCACAGTGTGCCTGGGTCATCATCACAGCAAGCTGTCAAGGGCCAAGAGGGACACTTACCCTAATACACTCACACTCCCCTTCCACCCTCTAGGTGCTCTTCAGATCGATTTTACCTTTGAGGTGAAAGCGCTATAATATGCTCAGCTCAAACCCACTTCTGGCAGGCTGACTATGGTATAGGTATGCCAGGTTAAATTCCAGTGCACCTTTCAAAAAACACAAGGCCGTCAGCATTCCTGGGGCCCGTTTCAGGAAGGAGGTTTAACAAACTGTGAGTCTAACCCTGAACTCTAAGTTGATTTACCCTGAGATGGGAAATTCTGAGTTTTCGGTTCCAGAACAGCTGATTTGAGTTGTTTCAATCAACTCAGAGTAGGTTCACTCAGAGTTAAGCGCGTGCACCACCACTATAAAAAGGCAGCATGAATGGATCCATGATACTACGATTCACCATGGTAACAACCACAAACAAACTGGTCGGCGGAAATACTCATACGCACATACAGCGAGTTTGAACATGTATTTCGTAAAAAAAGCAACACAGTGGCTGCTGCAAAAGAGAGAGAATTTGCGTGGGAGCTAGAGTCAATGCGTAGGTTCCAATATAGTGTATTAATATCATATTTAATCATAAGTATAATATTACTGGTGAAATGGTATTGAACCTACAGTATAATCTATTTCATTTAGGTGCAATCCTGCGGGCAAAAAGGCCTACTAATACCATTCTGAGGCTGCAGCACCATCATTAACAGAATTATAAAATGTGCCTGATACAGACTGAATGAATGAATGAATGAATGAGGAAATGAAAGAGCGCTGTGTCAGAGGGAGGAGAGTGAGAGAAACTCAAAGTTTATTGAAGAAAATCTGCTCCCGACAAGGTTAGGTTCACAGACTCAGTTACCATAGTAACTGACTCTGAGGTTAAGTTACCTCTCTTTCTGAAATGGGCTGGAGTTACCCCTCTTTCTCAGGTTTGATTAACCTCTCTTTCTGAAACAGAAAACCCAGAGTTTCCCTCGTCTCAGGGTTAACAAACTCAGAGTTTTCACTAAACCTGCTTTCTGAAATGGACCTCTGGCCATATAAAGCAATGATGTTCAAGGCAATTGTGTGCCCTCAGAGTTGCCCAGGTGTGCTTTAAGTATTTAAAATGAGAATAAAAAATATTTACATAGATTTATTGGAAATAAAGTAAAGTTGAAATCATTCTTAGCCCAGTGCATTTGAGTTTGTATGAAAATCCTCAAGAACATGTCACCACCCACACGGTTAAAAGTATTAACTTGTAATTTGTCACAGCAGGTCAACATTATAGATACATAGAGTAAGTTTGTCGAGGCTGAACTGTACAGTAGTACCTCTATTTTAATTTCAATGGCGGTGTGAATTTAAACATGGTAAAGCAACAAGTCAGGAGGAGCTGTTGTAAGATTCACAGTGGCAAATTTCCTGGAAGCAGTAAGTACTACTGCAGACCCTTTATGTAATCAATTTCAAAGATGATTCCTCCTCACTCCAGGCGGAGTATTGGCCATTAGTTTAACTGCAGTTTTGACGAAGTGGTTTTAGTCAGTCGATCTTTCATTCCTCCCGCTTAGCCACCTAGTGTTCAGGCTTCCTGAAGCCAACACCTTCTATTTTGTACCATCTTCAAGTATTTAAGTAGAGAGCTAACAGCAAATAAGGGATGATGGCATGCAACAAAAGTCCCCTGCTCAACTCCAACATATAGGGCATACAATATCAAGAAACTGTCAAATTAAAGTTTTTCAGTCTCTCTTCAGCGATAAAAAAAAATAAGTTTCTTTTGAACGGTTATCAGGTTGTGTGCCACTTTTTTTCGAGAATTGTAACACTGCAAGAACATGACATTTTTTTTATATCTGACACTGAGAAGAATGCTCTCAAAATAAGACCGCTCAGACCTCTCTTGTTGACTATACATTCTTCCAAAGGAAAATGTGATTTCAGAGACATTGTTAAGTGTTGATCACTTAAAAAAATTACAATATTGTGTGGACAAAGCTGTGTATACCAAGTGGATCAGTCTTCTACATCAGCCTATATTTCCTGATGCAGGCTGATCATCTGTAAAGACTCATGCAGAATCAGTTCCATAGTTGCCTAAAAATTGAAATACTTCTTGTGAGATGACTTAATAATTATATAACAACCAGTTGTGTTTAGTGTTCTTTGTGCAGAGGGGAAATACATATAGGAGATCAAAGCAAATTAGATTTGAATTTTTCATTTTGTTTACATATGAACCACTACCTAACTGTGTCCAGTTAAATGCTAAAATATCAGTAATAATGTACAGGTAAATACTGTAGTTAAATTAAATTAATACAAATGTGTATTATATATACAGTACAGGCCAAAAGTTTGGACACACCTTCTCATTCAATGCGTTTCCTTTATTTTCATAACTATTTACATTGTAGATTCTCACTGAAAGCATCGAAACTATGAATGAACACATGTGGAATTATGTACTTAACAAAAAAGTGTGAAATAACTGAAAACATTTTAGATTCCTCAAAGTAGCCACCCTTTGCTTTTTTAATATCGCTGCAAACCCTTGGTGTTCTCTCAATGAGCTTCATGAGGTAGTCACCTGAAATGGTTTTCACTTCAAAGGTGTGCCTTGTCAGGGTTAATTAGTGGATTTTTTCCCCTTATTAATGGGGTTGGGACCATCAGTTGTGTTGTGCAATAGTCAGGTTGATACACAGCTGACAGCCCTATTGGACAACTGTTAGAATTCGTATTATGGCAAAAACCAATCAGCTAAGTAAAGAGAAACGAGTGACCATCATTACTTTAACAAATGTAGGTCAGTCAGTCCCCAAGTGCAGTCGCAAAAACCATCAAGCGCTACAACGAAACTGGCTCACATGAGGACCGCCCCAGGAAAGGAAGACCAAGAGTCACCTCTGCTGCTGAGGATAAGTTCATCCGAGTCACCATCCTCAGAAATCGCAAGTTAACAAGCAGCTCAGATTAGAGACCAGATGAATGCCACACAGAGTTCTAGCAGCAGACACCTCTCTAGAACAACTGTTAAGTCAAGTAGCTGCTAGGAAACCACTGCTAAGGAGCGGCAACAAGCAGAAGAGATTTGTTTTGGCCAAGAAACACAAGGAATGGACATTAGACCAGTGGAAATCTGTGCTTTGGTCTGATAAGTCCAAATTTGAGATCTTTGGTTCCAACCGCCGTGTCTTTGTGCGACGCAGAAAAGGTGAACGGATGGATTCTACATGCCTGGTTCCCACCGTGAAGCATGGAGGAGGAGGTGTGATGGCGTGGGGGTGCTTTGCTGGTGACACTGTTGGGGATTTATTCAAAATTGAAGGCATACTGAACCAGCATGGCTACCACAGCATCCTGCAGCGACATGCCATCCCATCCGGTTTGCGTTTAGTTGGACCATCATTTATTTTTCAACAGGACAATGACCCCAAACACACCTCCAGGCTGTGTAAGGGCTATTTGACCAAGAAGAAGAGTGATGGAGTGCTGCGCCAGATGACCTGGCCTCCACAGTCACCGGACCTGAACCCAATCGAGATGGTTTGGGGTGAGCTGGACCGCAGAGTGAAGGCAAAAGGGCCAACAAGTGCTAAGCGTCTCTGGGAACTCCTTCAAGACCGTTGGAAAACCATTTCAGGTGACTACCTCTTGAAGCTCATCGAGAGAATGCCAAGAGTGTGCAAAGCAGTAATCAGAGCAAAGGGTGGCTACTTTGAAGAAACTAGAATATAAGACATGTTTTCAGTTATTTCACACTTTTTTGTTAAGTACATAATTCCACGTGTTCATTCATAGTTTCGATGCTTTCAGTGAGAATCTACAATGTAAATAGTTATGAAAATAAAGGAAACGCATTGAATGAGAAGGTGTGTC
Source organism: Perca fluviatilis (assembly GCF_010015445.1). Taxonomy (NCBI): domain Eukaryota; kingdom Metazoa; phylum Chordata; class Actinopteri; order Perciformes; family Percidae; genus Perca; species Perca fluviatilis. Next base: position 20,080,648 of record NC_053114.1, read on the forward strand.
CAAACTTTTGGCCTGTACTGTATGTGTGTATATTAGGGCTGTCAAAATTAACGCGTTCATTTTTGCGTAAATTTTTTTATATTTAACTCGTTAAAAAAAATTAACGAAATTAATGCAGCTGTGTTTGTTTACTTCATGTGGCGGCTGAGAAACGTAATACGTCTCCATAAGAGCAGGCGGCGCTACTCTAGGAGGGATTTACCTGATTGAAGTAGGCCTACGGGCCAGTCAAGAGTTGAAACATGGACCAGTAAGATCCCAAAAGAGAAAAAAGATGATGTGTTAGAATCCAGAAATGAATGAGCACGGGCTATAAACGGGACCGAGTACTAGTTCCGACATGTTGTCTCATCAGGAGAGATGCGCCAACGGTAAGCTGCTGTTTCGCTACATGCGCCGTGCTGTGCTGCCGATATATAGTACGCGGCGATTTGTTTGCTTGATAACTGTTACGTTGGTCACGCTGATAAAACCTTATTTGCAGTCTGATGTTTAACGCTGTCGACTCGATAGTATCCGTGACTATATTCCAGTAAATGTTTGAAATTGGTGCGTCTCACTGTCACACAAGCTACTTCCTGGTTGCGGTGCTGGAAGGGAAATGTAGTCAATCGCTTTACATTGGTAATGGATTGCTGTGCACAGCGTCGCTATCTAAAACTACACTCAATGTTTTCCCTTTAGGCCAACATACACCTTTGTGGTTTTGGGTTACTGGTTTAATGTGTAACATTGATATTGATATTGATGTGCATTTCTGTGTTTAGATATATGTGCTTTGCTTAGTCATTCAGATTAAACACTATGTATATTATAATATTTAAGATATTAAGTACTGCCTAGATTGTAATTTATATTCTATATATATATATATATATATATATATATATATATATATATATATATATATATATTCAGAATATGGTATATTAGGTATGTGGCTAATATTGGGGGTAGTGACAAAAATCTGCTCTCAAGTCGGACAGTTTCTAGCCGTTTCAGCAGCCTTCAGCAGGACTAAATAAGCCAAATTGTTGCTGCTGTTGTTCTGAAATATATTAAACATTCTGAACTTAGCAGAACCTTTCCTTGTTTGTTTTCTCTTCATATTTGTAAAGTTAAGTGATTTAGCATTATTTAAATATTCATTACTACAAGCTTCTCTCAATTTAAAAATGCGATTAATCGCGATTAACTACAGCAAATTGTGCGATTAATTAGTTAATTTTTTTTAATCGATTGACAGCCCTAGTGTGTGTGTGTGTATATATATATATATGTGTGTATATATATATATATATATATATATATATATATATATATATTTATTTATTAGTGGTTACTTTTAATGTACATGTTTAAGCAAAACACAACAGTCTTTATTATTCAGTGTAAGAGCTCCTCCAGGCGTATTGCAGCCCAGTAACCCTGAATATATCTCTAGGCTATACGACCATTTATCAATTACTGTAGAGCTTTTCAGGAGTCTAGCATTAACCTCTAAAAGTAAATATACTAATCCATAAAATCCTTGTTACTCATTTAGAACATTAAAACTGATCATCAACTTTAGCTCTCTGGAATAGAGAAGCCATTTTAGCTACATCAATAAAAAGAAAATGGTCTTAGCATCAGATGAAATAGTCTTTACTTTTGATTAAGCAGACACTCTAGAATTAGTAAATGTTTGGACTGTAAAATGTTGATAACACTCATTAATAATATTCATAGCCTACATGAGAGGCCACAGACACGGGGGGCCAAAGGGGCTTTGGTGTTAGCTTGTAAAGAGATATGCTCTGCAAAATCTTTGATGTGCTTACTGTCATAAGTGGATGTTAATCCCATCTTCTTGCTGTATTAAATATTTTTGATTTAAATAACATCAAACTGGTAATATTGTTCAAAGGTGAAAATTGGCTTCAGCATTTGTAAAATGTTAGTCAGACACACACACACACACACACACACATACACACACACATAATCTACAACTACTCCTGAAGAACTGTTCATTCTATGTTTTTGTTATCTCTGATTGTACAGCACTTTGGTTAACTGTTTTTTTATATGCTTTATCAATCAATTTGGATTGGATTGGAAGTTGCGATGCCCATGATATAAAAAAAAGTGTTACGCATCAATCTATTAAATATTATATAGTTACATCATTCAATTCCCAATTTAACTGACCCATACAACCCAGAAATCCATTAAAGAAAACACCACATAATGAGTATAAGGAATCTCATAAGCTGAATATCCTTTTAGAATGTACCAGTGGGGGAAACGTCCCTGCCTTCAAAGTGTATTTGAATGAATGATGAATGAGGATGTTTGGGAAAGGGCCAAAGAAAGAAGTGGGGAAAAGCCAAAATGTCTTTCTGCATTGACAGCAACATTTTCCCTGAGAGGGTTTCTAGTGTGTTAACATTGACATCTCATTGGAGCTTGAAATTCAATTTAAGTTAAAATCCAGCACAGGAAGTCAGTGGTTGGACAAAACGGTCGTTTATCAATCAGCTTTGTCAGTACCATCCTTTGAGAGTGCGTGAGTAGCACATTAAAGCAAATGTTACACCAATGTTTCCTACAAAATGAGGTTTTAAAGGAGCATACCGGTGTTTAAACATGCTGAATCCCATGCATTAAACCCTATGTATGCTGCTATCCTTTCCCCACAGTAGTGTATGCTTTGTTAACCTCTGTGTCTTTGTGAAGGTGCTCTGTGACAGATAAAAATAAGCAGCACAAATAAGCAGCTGGTGACTCCATATGTATTGGAAGAGACATATTGCAGTCTTATCCCTCCCCAGGCTAACAGTGGAAGACTGTAGTGCAGGGAAATGTTCATTGTGTGGGAAAAACTGTAACTGCAATTATGGTGGCTCATTTGAAGCACAATTATATAAAATGATTATCTATTTATCTATTTATTTATTGTTCACTTTTCTCATTTTTGCTTTTACATGTAAATAAGTTAAGAAAACTGCTTTGAAGTAGACATTGTTCTAAATCTGTATCACATGTGACACACATTTTATATATTTTAAATACCATTGATAAATTCCCATTTCAGTAAAATACATAATTTGTGAAATAGAAAATGTTGCTTATGAAAAAATATGTACATATTTGCACTTTGCATTTACACAAATGTTTACCTTTTCCATCTATAATTTTATCTTCATTGTTTATCCTTTATGTTTCTTTTTTCTAATCTATATTGAATCTGGTTTTAGCACAACCTTAGAAGTACAGTATGCCACATTTAAGGCTATATTACTGTGTATTGTAGGCTATGTGACAAATAAACTATAGAATCCTTGAAAAATGTAAATTTAGCACACGTATATTATCAGAGATTGGGTGTCTTGCTTTGTGGCATTTGTTAGAAAACGCTTCTATGGCTCATTGACTCCCACCACCACCAGCATGCCCCAGGTGGGCAGATAGGCCCCTGAGCATGTCAAATCCAGTGACCATTGAATGCTGTCAGTCCCGCCACCATTTTTAACAATGTTCACAGTAGGATCAGTGGTAATCTATCCTTTAAAAATACAGCCACTACCACCTCTATTGTGCAGTGACGTGGCAGCAGTACTAGGTTGTATGTAATGTTTCAGCTGAGGTTAGTTTGATTAATGCATGCTGGCAGAAATTAATTAAATGATATAAAACAACTATATTTATTGACAATACATCAATTTATGAATGTCCCATCAATAATGGGAAATAAAGTATAGGATTCTGTCATGCTTGATTCAGGCCAGTAAAGAGGACAATCTGTTTGACAGACTCAGGGGCAGCATGTTTATTTTATTATTTAAGATATGTGTATTAAACCAATGTGGAAAAGCAAGCGGTGCATGTTTACAATGCATCATACAAGACAGGGCCAAGATTTACAGTAATGAACCCAAATGTACCATCCTACTCTTCAAGGGCAAAGTGGCGCCATCACTGCACTTTGGGAGATTAATGTTGAGTTTGCAGGTTGACCTTCGCTGCTGAGCAAGGACACTGCCCTGTGAGATGGGCCTAATTTTAGAGATATTGCTGATATTCCTCTGCGATGCTGCTCACAAATCTATTTGTGTATAGCCTATTATTCATGTTCTATCCATGTTGTACTGACAGCAACAAATAGTGACTAACAATGCAGAACAATACTTTGATCTGCATAACATTAATAATTAACCAAGCATGTCTTAATTAGACAAATTGGATAGGCTTGATGTTGTCAAAGACAGTTCTATTACGGTAAAGGGCGTCCATGTATAAGGAAAAAGATCACTGGCTTCAAAACAGGTTAGAAGACTTAAAAGAAATACACAGGCATCTGTCACCCAACAGATACATACAAGCCTCATATATTGTGATCATCTTTGCCACTGTCCTCCATTCCATCCAAAAACTATTAAAATCATCAAATTCAACATCATTTTTGCCTCATCGTTGCACCGGTTAACATATTCCTTCATGTCCATGAACATGCGCACTGCAGATTGTTTTTATTCAATTCCACATACAACATCCAGCTGCTGTATAAAAAATATTTTTTTTATGGAAGTATATATTTGTAGCCTGTTTTGTAAAGATTAACACATTGAATAGGACCCAATAAACCTAATGGGAAGAGCCACAAATGAAAGTAGGAAAGCACAGAGTCGGAATAATCCATCGTTGTTTTGGTCTTTTCATGGGATTTGTGGATCAAATATAAATCATCGACCTTATCTAATATTTTTATATTTTAGTCTTGTCCTTTAGTGTCTCTATAGCTTTTTCTGTGGCCAAGAAACATTCATCCTTTTTTAATACATTTAATTAATTTAATACCCTTATCATAGCAACTTCAACCTATGTATGTATGTTTGGGGCTAATTAGCAACAATGTACATATCTCTTCAATGTACTCAGAATAACTAGCCTAATGCATATGGATAAACTGGCTTTTCTAACCAGCCCACAACATAAACTAGTGTTTCTGCATGAAAAGAACCCAGCATAGCAGTGAGATTAAATCATATATGGTAAATTTATAATAGTACTTTCAAGGCTTGTTGTGCGTAGCATTGTACAGTGTATGTGTAGGAGTGACATTATCGACTACTTAATCCATCCTTTAGGTGTACAATATAACAAAAGCTGTTTGGAGGTGTGACCTTCTCAAATGGTGGAGGACAGTCCAAGATTTATGTCACAGTTGAGAGCTTCTGTTGGGAGCCCTGACAGACGGATAATCCTGTGGTTTAAACTTGGCAAATATTGATCCCATGGCCCTCAGTGACAAGCCTCAAGACCTGAAATTGAGGGAAATGGATTACTCTGCAGAGTCAAAAAAAAAAAGACAGATGAGGAAGAGCAAAATATACTATCTTGACCATCAAGCTAGATAACACATTGAGAGGAAACATACACATTAATTCTCAGCCATCCCATTTGGATCTATTGCATCTATTCTTTCAGTAAAGGATTGTCTTGTCTGTCTTAGCATTCATGGTTTAAATGCCGGTTGTCCTCATCCATCAAAGCAAGCAGTCCCCTGCTTCTACTGACATTAACCTCAATAACATTGCCACACATTACAAGGCTTTTCAGAGAGTGATGCGATAGAGGGGGTCATTGTTGGTACCTTCATTTTTGTTAGAAATCTTCTACCTGTCCCCCCTCAAAACAATCTGGACCATGTCTCATTTTATGAAACAAAATTGAAAGATGGTGGCTGGTTCACACTAAAATATTTGATAAGAGAATAAAAAAAGTCTAATAGTAGCTTTCTTTTTTTTACTTACAATGAGTAAGTAAGTAGACATGTGCCTGTCACAGGCGCCCTAAGCATTTGTGGGGGGGGGGTGTTGTGAATGCACAACACCTCAGTTATGGGCAGCACAATGAGTGGTAAATGAGAGAGTGGCCATCAACCCTAACCTGTAGCTATACTGCATCAGGTACTTGTCTATCAGAAACAAAATGAATGAATGAATGAATGTATTATGGAGAAATGTTGTGAGAATAATAGTGAAAACATTCTGTCTGGTTCTCCGTTGTGAAAAAAAAATTACAGACACTCAGAATATCTATAGTAGGTGAACTACAGTATGTGTGTTGGTCTTTTCATTTGTTCACATGTAGTGCTTTAAGAAATGTGCAATGCTTAGGGGTTATAGTCTTCTCTACGAGTTGTTCTTGAGCAAAATCCAGTACAGTGTGCATGTACACCTGGCAAGATGATAGACTTCTGACAAGCATCAACCAACGCTATTCTCAACAATACGGTGTACTACCACTTTACTGTGGTATTGAACATTTACTTTAAAACTCAATCCCTCTGCCTAAGCACCTAGAAGGTAATGCATACACTTGTTATGCATTGCAGTAATTCACTTCAGTTGGTTATTCAGATATTACATAAACTGATTATTGTAGGGGCTAAGACTGATTGGTATATTGAAAAATGCTTTATCCCAAAGTGGAAAACAATGTAATTCTATTTGAATTAAATAAATACAACTGCTGTGACTATCTAGATAGGTAAGGTATACCTCATATTACTACACAAACTCATGCAGTGTGCAGTATGTGTGTGTGTGTGTGTGTGTGTGTGTGTGTGTGTGTGTGTGTTCACATACTGTACAAGCAATCGCTGTGAGTAGCAGGCAAATAATGCACACTAACATTAAATTAGTAGGTGCTCTCTCATAGATTATTAGACATAATGTGTAATGTACTAATGTGTAGTAAACACATCTATGTCACAACACAGTGTTTGCAGCACTATTCAGTCTTGCTGAAACTGCAGAATGATTTCCTTTCTTTTTATACTAATTCACAAACAAATTAGATGGGTGTCAATGTTCATGAGGGATTAAATCTTGAATTGTACATTTTTATTTTACACCCCAGTTGAGTTATCTCATGATGGCACATTCAAGCGTATGATTGCAGTTCAGCTCACATGGCATTTAAATAATTTATTGTTTCCTCTGTTACATATGAATGAAACATCATGTTCAGTGTGATGCAAAGTATGTGAAGTATCTGTTGTTATCTGCAAGCTACATTAATAGTGCTACATTTGTAAACCATAATTGTTAAGAATTCAAAATCTTCATCCTTCTGTGATACAAACACAAACAGCAGCCAGGCCTACATCATATTCCTTCAAAGGTCAGGATCACCAGCACAGCACACTTTGAGCAGTTAGGGTTCAGTTCCTTGTTGAAGGGCACTTCAGTGTGTTGATGGAAACCATATTGCAACACCCTCCAGGGAGTCGTTCACCAGCCACAATACTTTTGAATAGGTGGGTGTGCTTTGAGCACCAGCTGGATGCAGAGAGGAATTGGTTTTCTCCTGACATTGCCAGTTGGCACACCTGTCCATGAATCAGGTTAATTGGCCAAGAACAAGGTAAAGCTCTCTTATTCACTGATATATAGTGCAAGAGAATAACAGAGGAAGAGAGAGAAAGAGAGAGAAAGAGATCTTTAAAACCGAGGCACGCCAATAAAAAAGTTATATTTTTCTGTACTGTATATGGATGGTTTCAGCAACCTTGCGATTTCTGGTCACTGTAGAGTCCTATTAAAAGCCACTTTTTTGCCGCAATGCGACATATATTATGTATTTTATATACCACACATACTATACATCTCCATGCTTGTGCAAGGAATACAGTTAGTTATCGATCAGTTATAAAAAAAAAATGTTTTTTACAATTTCCATTTACTCTCTCATTCATACCTGAATGTATTCCTGAGTCCTCATACCTTATCCACAAGATAGGCAAATAGTCATTATTAAAAGTACTTGGCTAGGTTTAGGTTAGTCAATCAAAAATCATCACTGCCTTTCTGTTGGCAGGACACAGGACATGAATCCCAATCTTCTTGTTGATGTCATAACTATATTTCAAGTACACAAATCCATTCACTGGGGCCAGTGCAGAGAACAGTCTTCCAATAAGTGACCACATTCGTCCATTTTCGTAAGAGTCTAAGAACATCATACTATTTCCAGACCAGCACAAAACAGTCTCCCTGGTCAGGCTCACAAGGGGCAGGCATTGGTTTAACAGCAGGGAAACCTCCATGTCGGAGCCCCAGTACAGAGAATAACAAATACCTGTAGATCAAACAGAGACAAATGTAGGGCCTCAAACACACCTGTGCAACTTAAACTCACTATCTTACCTGCCTTACAGACTGTGGAAGGAAATCAAAGCACCCAAAGGAACACATGCAAGGAAACAAGGACATTCCACATCGTTTTGAAAAGACGGCTGAGCCTCGGGTGCAGTTATCAGGTGCAATCAGAGGAGTGAAAGGCTTTCGAACCCAATTTGTCAATCAGATATCACCTCTGTTGTTAAGAAATTGAGTTTTATTCTCAAGTTCCTTGTGAAATACTATATATTACCGACAACCTTTATTGAGTCCTCACCTTTCAGATTGACAGTTGATGAAAAGCTGTTAGAAACGTTAAATGCTCCAAAGTTGTGCTGCACAACATGTGCATGGCCACCACACCAGAATGAACACATGTACCTTAAACTGTTTTAGTGACTGACATTTCTGATGTATGGTTTAGCTGTATTAACATTATAGCGTAAAAACAAGTTTTCTTCTCAGTGCAGGATTCTTGGATTGGGGAGGTCTGTGAGGCTAATTGATTCTGAGGACTGATATTTCACCCACCTAATTTTTACTCAATATGATGGTGCTTTGTTAATTTATAGATTCATTCAGAAACACTACTTATTTAATTTCTCCTCTATTTGTAATTGCAGGCAATGGCTGGAGGCTACTGCCTGGCAGCCTTCAGCCATCGCCTGAGGGTCAAAGCTCATCTTTTACAGAGTGCCACTGCGCTCTGTGCCACGCATTCATCTGCCAAGGTCTGTTGCAAACACCATGTTAAAAATAATGAAGGAGGCTCTTGCAAAAGCTGTTTTTTCCCTGTAATTTCAAAATGGCTTTTATGTGATTTTTTTTGTCAGGGATGAATGCATGATTGAAATCATTACAAAATATGAAAACTATAGTTAAATGACTGTTAACCTCATTTTATGAGCTGAATAGATACAGTGGAGGGACAAACAATTCAAGATGGGTTATAGAAATACTACATACTATATATTACATACCTATACATTGAGAGGAAAAAATTTACACATTGGTATACTTTAACATGTACTTTGATGTTTTCTGAATCCCAGTTTACTGAACAAAAAAACAATGTTGAGCACAGCAATCAGAACAAGGACCAACAGTAAAAGGCAAGTTTATGCTCAAATAGTTAGCCACACTGCTTGCTGCACAGCTACTTGCATTTTCTATTTAAAAAAAGACCAAGGGCTTGTGAACTTTTTTCATTTGTACTATTACAGCTTCATCACACACAGCACCATTGAAATCCTTACCGACATAATTCAAAATACTGATAAAAGTAAGGTAATGTGTAGGATTCAAATGTATTTCATACGCCAAGTTTACTTGTTGTAATGCAATATTCTTTCCATATGGTTTCAGTCTGTATCTTGTTGTGTTCTACTCACAAACTCATTCAACATTTTCAGTCTTTGAGAGAAATGTGCACTTGAAAAAATTTAGAAATGCATTAATTTACTTTAACAATGTACAACAATTGATGACACAACTGATAAATGGCACAACTGGGCATTGGCTGCTTGTCTTTCTTATTATGAATATACAGTTTTTTGTTGAATTTGTGAAATTAAAAAAGAACTGTCCTATATTCAGGAAATACACCCAGAACAACTCACAGTTTGGTTGCAGCCAAGCTAGTCTTGGCAAAGCTAAAGCCAATACAAAACAACACTTCTGGGCAGTGTTCCTATCGACTCAGTGGCCTCATCCAAATGCAAGGAACAAGTGATTAGATAAGTGAGTCCAAATTGACTAAAACCTTGCAACAATACGCTTACAATGACTAAAAGGGACAGAATGCCTCGAATAATGAAATCACAGATGTGCCATAAACAAATAATGTCCCCACTGATAAACCAACTGTCTAAAATTGTTTTCTACATTCTGGCTACTGTACAGGTACTTTTGCAGTAATTATGGTTTGAGTATTTTGCTTTAGAAGTATTTATTGGATAACCTTGAATTCATTCTTCCTCAATGTATTGTAGTTATGAATATATGGCCACCCAATCATATTTATTATTATTATCCATCAAGACTGGATAAATATAACAAAGTCTGACAATAAAATGTCCATTAGTTTTGTTTACTTATGAAGGCACAGTTTTTAATCTTATTTTTTCTTTTTTTCTATTTAATTGGATCACCCATTTCCCTGTTCTTTTCTATAATTCAGACTTTTTGGGCTTTGTAGAGTTGCTGTACTATCTCACCTATAGAATTTAAAACAATGCCAAAGAGATGAATGAGAGAGGTGAACTTTGTAATGATTACTTTAGAAAAATAGCAGAAAAATCAATGTATCTGCTACTGACATTGTTTTATCCCTACAGAACTACTGCATGATTTCTACAGACCAGCATATTTTGCTCAACATACTGTAAACATTGCATTTTATAAGCAAGGGATGAGGAAAGTATTGTACTTAAATATGTATTTCATTGACTGCTTTAAAACTCTCCACAGTGCTTAGCAGCATTGGATGCCTCCCTACACATCATTGCGAATGTATTGTTTCCTGTTATTTACTCCTGCATCTTTTATTCAGATTTTTTATCTTACTGGTGTTTTTTTATGCTTACTCACCATTTACTACACTCGGTTTGGAGATAGTTTGTCTGTTATATGTGATAAGTATATACAAAGTAAAAATCTAGTAATTACCAGTGTAAAACTTCTTTGGTAAGGAATGTGAACAGTGTTCTGCACTGAAGAAATAGCTCAAAATGCTGAAAGGCAATTTAGCATTTTTAGGTATGCCTACTGATGGACTAGTTGCCTACAGTACATATTAGACTGTTAACTACTATGTATCGGATGTAGATGTCCAAAAAGCACACATACAACACACGGAAAGAGAGAAACCTTCCTCCCCAGAAAAACACCCACATAAGTTGTTTGTTCAAACAGCAATTGAGACTTATATTTATGTTTATAATGCCAGTAGTGGCCATAGTAATTATGACAGTAGCAAATAGGGGTGTGATGATTCACTCGCTCACGAGAGCGAGACGCGATTTTAACACTAATTTAAAGAAAACTTCAGTTAAGAAATATGACTGGGAAAAATAGTCTTTACTCAGAGAACCAAGGTTACAAGCTAGGGGTGTGACGAGACGCTTACTCCACGAGACGAAACACATCACGAGATTGGGTTCATGAGAACGAGACGAGATTTCTCGTCGAGGTGAAAAGTTGTCTCGTGAGGCGATGTGATGTCAGCGTGATGGAGCGTGGAATTACTATTGAAAATCCCCCTGCCACTTTTAAATCATTTGTGTGGCAACATTTTGGTTTTCCTGCGGAAATAATAACGGCGAAAGAGTGACAGACAAGCGAACACTATGTAAACATTGTAAGAAAGAAATGCCGTATACCGCGGCTAACACGAGCACTATGCAAAAACACTTACAGCACCACCACAGCTCTCTACTAAGTTAGTAGTACGGCATTTCTTTCTTACAATGTTTACATATTGTGTTCGTCTTGTCTGTCACTCTTTCACTCTTTTCACCTCGACGAGAAATCTCGTCACGCGAGATCTCGCGAGATCTCGTAAAACGAGATCTCGTCACACCCTTAGTAGCAAAGCAGAAAGTAAGGTAACAAAGTATACGTAAAGCCAAATTTCCTTTACCTAGGAGACTGGGGTTTGTGTCCCGGTTAAAAATAAAAGTAAACAGGTTTTTTTCAACTTTATAGAACACACGGAGCTACATCACGTTCCGCATTACATGCGTAACCAGAAGTGAAGTAACGTCTGATTTGAACCTAAACCAAAATCTTTTTCATTAACGTGTTTAAAACTGCAACTGTTACGTTCTCTGGTTTAGATCGTATCAGAGGGTAGAAATAAGCCGTATGGTTTTGGTAACTTGTTGGAAAGAGAACATAAAAAGGCACATTCTGGGCTGTGAAGGAAACAATATAAAGGAGTTGCTGAGAAAGCACCTGACTCTTATTGCATCATGCAGACTACAAATATATATCACAATGGGCCCCTGGAGCAGTTCCTTTGTGACTTTCAGTGACTTGCTTTCTGCCACTGCATGCTGGTCATTTCCGATGCCTACCTGCAGTTTGAAGCTGAACATATTTGTTGCTTTTATAGCCACAAGTACATTTTGTATGGACTGTTGTCTACAGACTTTAGGAGACAGTGTTAATAAGCTTACTGTCTTCACCGTTATTTGTGTTCACAGTGTTCAGATCTGTGTTTTAGTTCCCACACTGTACAATGTGAACAATAAACTTTTTGGATTGAAAACCCAAAATGCTAAAAAGGTAGCTCAGACATCCTTTTCCCAAGCCACAACCTCCAGCTGCTCGTGGGGGATCCTGTCCCAGGTCAGGTGTTCCCAGGTCAGGTGGGCTATGTAAATCCTCCAAAGTGCTCTGGGTATGCTTTTACTCTGCTGGTTGGATGTGCCTGGAATACTTCATAGAGAGGTGTTCAGGATGCATCTTGAGCAGAGGCCTGGAAACCTAAACTGGCTCCTTTCAAAGTGTACGTACCAGTGGGTCAAACTGTACTCTGAGCAGTCTCAAGCTTAAGGTGGGCCCAAACACTGCCAACAAATTCATTCATTTTAGCCATTGTATCCATGATCTCAACAGATTATTCAACAGATTTATATATTCTCATAAATAATTTGTTTGTTAAACATTCACATATCATGATGTAATTATGTTGTAATTATGTGCTGCTTATCCTAATGAACACTTGAACATTTTGCATGCATGTGTAATCTTTTATAAATATATACTGTATATACAGTAGATATGTACAGTAATGCATATAAACAGATTTAAGATGTACTAATCTGTTTCAGGAAACTGTGGCACTGTCACCAGCATTCCTTCTCTTAAATGCATTTTGCTAATTTAGGGAGTGTTTAGGTTTTCAGTGTTTTGGTCAAGGACACACTACTGTTTGTGGACATACATGGACTGCCACAGAGATTGCACCTGTGACCTGCTATGTATGGGACAAACTCTCTAACCAATGTCATACTGTTATGCAAGCATAATTTATCTACAGCACTACTAATGTCACTTATCAGCAGCAGTTTCCACTTAATATTAACAAAGACCAGTGCGCACAAAATCCAAATTTGAATAATGAAAATAAAACCCTCACTCTGAATTTTCACTGCACAAACAACAAACTCAGGGATGAATTAATTTAAATATGTATTTGTTGACCTTACTGTACAGTAAATCTGTTTTCCACTCCAGAATAGCAAAAACATTTTGTCCAGTATGTGACTCATCTACAATAATGTTACTTTTTCCCACTATGTCGTCTTGCTTTCTGTTAACGCAGTGCATACAGGGAATGCATCCCCTCTTCAAATTGCATTATGATCGACCAATGAAGCCAAAAGATTAAAAACATTGCAACCACCAAAGAAGATAGGCTACCCAAACCATGTTATTATAATAGCCTATTGCTGACCTAGATGAGATTAGTAGGAAACAGATATTTCAAAGCCTTTGTGTGTTGCTATCTACAAATAAGCAAAGAAAGAAGCTGTCTAAGCAGTGCAATACAAGTATTAGTCAGACCCAGCACATGCCCACATGCTTGGCCCACGGCAAGCAGCATCACTGGTTGTTGTCTGCTTAATTTTCCTCTGAGAGATTATTTGCACTCGCTTTGAGACCCAAACAAATGCTGGAATGCTCCAAGAGAGTGTGTCACTAAGAGGGTAAATAAATAAATTGGGGAAAATCTTGACAGGTTATTACACCATGTGGGTTAAGAAGGAGGAAGCTCCAGTAATCCATTATTTAAAGTTTGTTTTGGACTTCAAATTAACTGCTTTGAAAAGAAAGTCATTGCTTACAAGATTAAAAGAGTACAGGCAAAGCAGCCCATTTTAAACTAAAGCCAATCATTTCTGCAGTACTTTTGCTTGTAGTTTTCCTGCAGTGCTGGTATTTTATGCAGTTTCTCTTTAACTCTATCAAATGAAGCACATTTCTGAAGAATGCTTAATCCACAGCACAATGTCATATTATTGTTGAAAAGATCGAATACCATACAACGACACAAATAAGAGGAAATGAGTAAATGAAATGAGCAGAACGAATTGGTCAACAATGAGTAAAGAAGAGGGCAAACAGCAGAGACAGAAGGTTTTCAGTGCCACTTCTAATATGATCGAGCAAGAGCTGGTGAGAGCTTTAGCAATTCATCCGCTGAAATCTCCCATCATGTTTTTGTAGAAAACCTTAAATGCTTGACAAAGCACAAAGTAATGTTTGTCTGCATACTCAAAATCACTGAAAAAATGCTTGAATGCTGATGTGGTTATTTTCATCGCTGTGAAACACATGAATTATGAATATAAAAATGATGAAACCTAAAGTAACTGTCTTCTCCCCTTAGTCCAAATCTGTAAACAGCAAAATAATGTAAGGGGGCAATGGGTGGACAAGTGTGTCTATTGTAGTGCACATTTACACCTGCGCTGGTCGTAGCCAGAGAAACACATAAGCACTGTTATCTCTTGAATTGAATCCTCAGAACCAAGTGTCAAGTACTTCCATTTGACATCTTTTTGCAGACACTCAATGTAACAGTAGTATTTTTAAAGTGTGATTTATTCAGTTCTAGTTGTACATCCAACGCGCAGGCTGTGTTTACTAGACTTCCCAGTACACACATATCAAGTTCAAACAAACAAACCACAACACACTGAACACGCTGCTTGCTCTGCATATATACAGTAATAGCCAGGGCTGGACTGGGACAAAAAATTGGCCCTGGCATTTTTGGCCCAGGCGGCCCACACCCACCGTGATTGGTCAGACACGTTCCCTGCAGACAGTCCTCTTAAAATATGCGTGCATTCTATGATATGAGTTGCTATAGTGTTCAGCGTTCATGTGATCGTTTTGGATCCTTCAAGAGGGGTCTCAAGACTTATCTGTTGATCTTACATTTAAATAATTCATTCATTCTTAGAGTTATGATTTGTATATTTATGGGATTTTTATTATTGATATTTTATATTGCATTGACATTATTGTTATTATTACTATTTTGCTTAATATTGGCTTAGCAACTTTAAAAACGGTTTACTGTTAATTTTAACTTTTGTAAGATTCATATTTTGTCGCTTTGGACACAAGGGTCTGCTAAAAACAATAACCATAACTATAACCCTTCCCAAAAGCTACAATAAAGCTGAGAGTAGTATATGCCCTGGAAAAGAGCACCAATACAAGAGAAGCTAATTAAGCCATTCAAGGAACACTGATGCCTGATTTTATAGATCACACAGACTTTTCAGCTACCCAACAGGCTAACCGCTAGCATTTTCAATGTAAGCTTAAGCAGTTAGGTTACCTGACAGCCACTAACTTTAATGTTACAGACAAACGGCTTGTTATCGTTATGACGTGGCGCACACACACACACACACACACACACACACACACACACACACACACACACCTTCTTACCACATCGTCATCTACTCTCTCTTCCATCTTGTCCTCACTCGCTCCCATGGCCCTGACACGCCCTGACACGGTTACTCTCCTTCTCCTCGGCTTCTGGTAATGCTGATGTTGAAGCAGCTACTACAGCCCCAAACATGTCCGAAAATTTGGCACATTTTGAGGAATCCGCCTGTAGATTCTTAATCTTTTTCTCCTGTAATTTCACCTCCCTTGCACTTTGGTGGTCGTTTGTCTATTTTAACGTGAATGCTAAACTTCCAGCATAACTATTACAGCTCGTGTCTCAGGGCCGGGAGGCGTGGCCATAGTGGATTCGTAAATTTGCGGCCCGTGGGGTTTGATTGGGTCAGGCCAGTGCCAATAAAGAAAATTAACCAATGGGCTACTGTGAGTTCTTTATGGGCCGGCACGGCCAAAAATACATTTCTATTTATATTGGCGATTTAGCCCAAAAGTGCGTCGGCCCATCGGGAAAATGGCTATAGTAACTTCATTTTCAACACAGTCGTTTAGTAGAAATATTTGAAAAGCAACTCTGTATTTAGGCTGTCACGGCGTAAAGAAACAATCACCTACCAACACTGTATGTATAGGAACCCTAATAATGCAGCAACTGTCTATTGTATTTATTTCAATGCTAGTTTTATCAGTGCAGCAAGTAAGTCTGTTTTCTTAGAGCAGTGGTTCTCAACCTTTTTGGGACCAGCGCCCCCCTATCCATTATCCAGGTCCCTTAGCACCCCCATCAAATAAGATGTAGGCTAATTGCCCTGAATATTAATGATTAGGTCCTATTATTGTTATGATAATTATAAATGTTATTAGTCCTATTATTGTTGTTAGTATTGTTATCAAAAATCATCAAAAAATCATATCATTGAATAAAAAATGTTCGACAGCTAAGTTCATAGAATTATTAAAGATAAATTATGTTAACGTTTAATATAGACTATAAAGTTCACGACAAGACCGATTCATAATGCTGCAGTACGGAGTTTATATAAGATGACACTCTGACGTCCCGTTCCCATGAAGGCAGCACGGAGCTGCACCACACAAAGCCTAAAGAAACACTAAATAGAGAGAGTTAAGAGTTAAAGGCTGATTTATACTTCTGTAATGAAATCAAGGAGAGGGTTAACTTTTCCTGCTACAGATTTCCCACCTTGGTCAGAAAGAACAGGGGAGACACTTTGTTTCTGTTATGACTCTAGAGCCGTTACTCGCTCCGAAGTGAATCGCTGTCACTCTCTCACTTCTCCCTCGCTCTACCACACACTCCCCACACACACACACACACACACATGCCGGCTTGACGCACACACCAGGGCACAAGTATGAACATCAGGCCACTTATGTAGGCTATGGCGAAAGCTCTGCGTGGAGCCTCCGCAGAACCATAAAACAGCCTTTACGATCCACCGTCTCGTCTAGTTGCAGGGGAGTAAACTGGCAGGTTTTAATGTTGCAGACCACTGCTTTTTGCAAGTAGTTTAAAGTGTAAACTCGTATTGTTGTGAACCTTTGGTGTAAACTCGCCTTAAAACAAATGACCCCCAAAGGCACCTCAACGCCCCTTTCCTCAATATTGCTTAGCCGCGCCCCCATCATCCTCTGAACGCCCCCTGGGGGGCTGTACCACCCCCGTTGAGAAACACTGTCTTAGAGCTACAATGGTATGTACAGGGCTCACTTTTTAAAGTGGTTGCCAGCATGGCAACTAGGCATCAGCTTTTGGTTGCAAAAATTGACAATACCCGTTGCCATGTTTTAAACTGCCTATATTTGGAGCAATTCATTTCTTTTGTAACTATACCACACATTTTTATTTTTTCCATTTCCCATCCCTCTCAAATAGGGGTGCAACACATCACAAAACTTACGGATCGGATCACTGTTTTGAGTCACGGATCGGATACATTTTTGGACCAGCACAAAAAAAGAAATTATTAAAATGTAATAATAACTTTTAACAATAATTACTTCTTTCACCAGTAAATTTCTGTTAAAAGAAAAAAAAACAGATGAGAAAAGGGTATTTTACAATAACTATGAATGCACCACGAGGTTTACCAGTTTACCAGTAAACGCAACATTTTGTCCTGTCTGTGATCAGTGCTAGTTTGTGTCTTAGCTCATAGCTTTAGCGGCAGACCGCTGTACGTCCTACTGTGAGAATCCTCTACAGTGAAATACAGACACACTTTTACACCGTTTAACTGTCACCATTTAAACCATGTTTAATCCAGTTGCTGTAGCTAACGGTAGGCTAACGTTACCTGCTGTGTAACGTGTTATTAGTGTTTACTAGCATGACATGCAGCAATGTTTCTGTTGCCTCTAACACTCTAACATGGGTGTCGGAGCATCAGAGAGCAGCGCAGACATTTAAATGGCACCGTAATGAGGCACCGAAATCCGCATTGCTATTTGGTCCGGCAGATACTGGGCGGTGTTGCCATATTAGCACTGGATTTTACCATGCGCTGTTAAGGTGAACAGAAAATGACATTGCCTGTATGTTGTCAGGGAAACGCACGTGTGTGGAAAGCGGTTGCATAACAGCTGAAATGTTGTGTTGCACACTAACGTAGTATTTAAAATTTACGGAGACAACCCAAGAAAATATTGACTTCTTTTGAAATCAATTTTCCAGTTTTGTAAGTTCTGATTTGTTTATATATATATATACACAAATATTGAACAGATGATTGCCAAAGAGGACAACCAGAGACCACGAAACGGTTGCCATTTCTCTATTACTTTAACATCAAGCTAAACAGTTGTACGTGAAGGCAATTCTTCTTGTTTTTTGTTATTTTATTATATTTTTTTTAACGTTTGTTCAATATGTGTGTGTGTGTGTACACATTTTGTATTTTGCCAGACACTGGTTCCCCAAAAGTACTTTTCCTCTAGCATAATCAGAAGTGCAATGTTTTTACCTATCCTGTAAAATATCTCACATGTGCTCAATGAATTGGCACACAATTTCATGCAGACATTTATGGTTCCCAGACATTTGCAGCCTAGTGAGCCACTTTTTCCGCTAGTGCCACTATGAAGTTAACATCTATGAATTTCAGTGAAATGGCTTGAGAGCTATTGGAGGGATTGCCATGAAATTTGGTACAGACAGTCATGTTCCTTTGACTTTTCATCTAGTGCCACCGTCAAAGTTCAATTTGTTCAAAACTTTGGTTTATGACCAAATAACCATCAGCCTCAAGTGTACTTTGTGTTTATTGTTAATTATACAATTTAAACATGTGAATACACTTAACTACAGTTAGATAGTGATCATGGTAAACATCAGACCTGCTTTCCATCAGCATGATAGCACTGTCATTGTGAGAATATTAGTAGTTTGCTCAAAGCGCCGCTGTGCCTAAGCTCTGCCTCACTCTGCCTGACTTCAGTCTTGTTTAATTTCAATTTACCTCAATGTTTTATAACCTTATTATTATTATTATTATTATTATTATTTCTGTTTATGTTCAGTCATGTTTAATGTGCATGTGGTCTGAAAATGTGTGACATGTGTTTTACAAAAACCCATGTCACACGTTTTCAGACTATAGAATACTCTTGTGGCCAATTATTTTAACAAAATTTTCAGATACAGAGCAGTATGCTGCTGCTAGATACATTTTTGTATCCTTGACCACTCTTTTTTCAAGTAAATAATTTGCGCTAGCATGGATGCCTGCTGGCTGTAACATGTTTCATGGAGTTTTGAACTTATCAAGATATATTTTAACTGAAGAGCATGTGGGTTTTACCAAAAGCAGAATAGGAACAATGGTCCCATATCCGAGTAAAATTAAAATGCTGATCAGAAGGAGAAGTGAATTTCTTTTCAATGCCTTGAGTTATATTACACATCTATATAAAATACAAACAAGCTAGTCCCTACTGACTAAAATGAAAGCTATCATGTCTCACTGTTATTGCAGGAATACAGTACCGACACATTTTTTAAGTCACTTGATATTTGGTAAATTGTGATTTCTTTTGAAAGCAGCATAAAAAATAATTATTTCAAATTATTTCTAATTTCTAATTATTATATGTCAGTGGAATGCTCAGTATGTCACTGAAGGTGAGATAGTTACCCATTTACATAGTGAAATTATTATTAATGACTGAAAGTCAAGATGTGCTGACAGTACCAATCAATCTTGCAGAATTGCAATGGACATTAGCACCCAGTTAGCGAACAGAACTGTGCCTGTTTACTGGCAATTTGGCAAAACGTCTAGACGTCTAAACGTCCAGCTACTCTTTTACAGCGACACCGGTACTCAGCCTGGGGCTCAGCCTGGGGCTCAGCCCGGCGCTTGGTGCCGCCCAAGATGATTGTGATTGGTTTAAAGACATGCCAATAAACCAGAGCATGTTTTTCTCCCATCCCAGAATGCTGTGTGGACTAGCCAGACCTTCCTCAGTGCCGCTGTGGAGGAAGGTCTGGCAATGCTAGACTAGTGTCACCTAAAAATTTGTCTACATCCTTGACGTTCAACTTCCGGGATTGCTCCCGTGCAGTAGGAAATTCCGCCAGATGCATGTATTTTCCATTTCCTTCCGCTTTCTTTGAGTTGGAATTTTAAATTTGGTGG
Source organism: Perca fluviatilis (assembly GCF_010015445.1). Taxonomy (NCBI): domain Eukaryota; kingdom Metazoa; phylum Chordata; class Actinopteri; order Perciformes; family Percidae; genus Perca; species Perca fluviatilis. Next base: position 20,100,914 of record NC_053114.1, read on the forward strand.
ATTAATGAGAACTATTATTGACTGCTTCACAGATCTCTGCATGGTAAATTGAGACAGCTAGCTAGACCTCACTACCTAGGTGAGGTATATAAGCAAAGGTTTTGGGTGGGTGACACACTCTTAATCAAACCCTGAACAATAAATCACACTAACACACCGTGGGCAGAGTAGTAGCCTCAAGGAAACTCTGCTGTTTTTCAGTTGATCAGCAAGATTGAGATAAGATAAAAATATACAAGAGAAATGTAAGCATTAAGGTATGGCGGAGAATGACAAGAATTATTAAGTCACTGTGAAATTTAGTGAGACATCACTAAACTGTTGATTGTTTATTTTTTCAGTATCATTTTCACATCACAAGAAATGAGCTGTTTACATTCAGTGTTGAAATACTTCTTAACCAATTCCATTCCAATTGGAAAAGTCCCTTATAGCCCTAATGCATTATATACTACTTAATACTACGCCACTACGTTTCAGAGGAAATAACTTTTAACATCATTACATTTATTTGACAGTGGTTACTTCGTTGATTTAGATTTTACACAAACAAGATATCAGATGAGCTTGAAAATATATATTTGTTTATAGATGAACAAAGGTATATAAAATAGTTACAATTATCTCCACTTTGACCAACTACATTAAAAAACAGTTTACACGTTAATGCATAGGCTATATAACAGTAATACAATAATATAATGGCCTATAATCAAAAATATAAAGCTCTGGAAGAGGCTGTTCTATAATAAGTAATTTTACCTGTAATGGGGTATGTTTTACATTATTTTTGAAAATGTAAACACTCACACAGTGAATACAACACAGTAAGCCATATCATGGGCTAGAAGTATGACATTTGACTGAAAGCTACTTCAGTGGAGATTTTGTGCAAGTGCTATTCATCATTACTTTGCCTAGAATAATGCACATAACAACTGCAGTGTGATGCGGTGGTCTCTATGGAGACAGATAAATGATACATTACAAGATACAGATAGCTGAGAAGGAACAAGAAGAGCAATACTGCTTACTGCAACGGTTTAGGTTTAATTATAAAGTAAAACAATGAGCAGATCACACCTTTTCGCTCAGAACACAATCACTCATCATGAAGGGCCTGGTGAACCCACCCTCATTTAGAGAGCGATCAAAGCCCCTCTCTCAATGAGCTGGCATATTGGTTGCTCAATGTTGTTTTCAATTTCACCAGTATGCAAATTTCCCCCCACATTCCCTGAGAAGTAATGAGGAAAACAAGAAAGCTCTAACCCCAGATGAAAAGAAAATGGCTATTGAAATGACACATACCCACTATTTTGTGGTAGTGCACACAAAAACAAACAGAAACAAACACTGTCGCAAAATATTGGCTATAAACTTAACAAATAAAATATTGGAACATACTTTTGGTAGTCTATTTGTGCAATCATGATAAATTGCATGCTGTATTTCTATCTATTATATTTCTATTCATCTTGTAAGGAAAATAGTCCCCAATTGATTGTATCCTTTTCAATATTCTGTGAGCATAATTATTTATCAACACAGAGTCCTTCACAAGAGAGATGTTCACAAGTCATTTTTTGGAAGTCCAAGTCGAGTCTCAAGTCTTTGAGGGGCAAGTTCAAGTCAAGTCTCAAGTTTTTTACCACAAGTCCAAGTCATGTCTCAACTCTCTGGCCATCTGATCTGTCCCTAACATTGTATTGTTAAATCCTATGAATTCAAAGCATGTGCTGTAGCTACCATCCATACAGTACAGTATCAAAATCAGTTGTAGGATAACTTTATGGGGTCTACTTAACACATCCCTCTAGCCCTCGGACCTGGTGAAATATTAACCAAGTCTGTCACATCATATGGATACAACTATAAAGATACAATTTGCTTGTTCCCAGGCAATCCAAGCATTAGCACAACACTTTGCGATGGTTAGCTTGTTACCTGTGACGCTATATGCTAAATGCAATGTCTCTTTCACTCACAAAAATGTCGTAGTGGAAACCAAGAGAATAGTAGAAGCGCCACACCAGTTACAGAACAACATGCATCTTAGTCCCAATCCAAATTACGCACAATAAGCAGTTTGAACTCACTGATGTAATGCAATTTATTTATTTTATAAGTGTTAGTATGCTCAGTGAAACTGAATCCAGGGCGAGGGACAGCCGACTCAGAGAAAGAGAGGTTAGTGAGGCCAGCATCTCCACGGCAGGTGACAGTGCGCACGGATCCGCTGCGCCACGCATGGATGAAATAATGAAATAATAAATAGGACTACAGTAACAGAAATATGTGCAGAATTAAGACTCACTTAATAGCCTACAAATCATCCACGGGATCAATTACGCATCACATGAGTTTGCCGACCCGACACAGCATTTGTTCCTGGGGAGATGGATCCATGCGTCCTGCCTCCTGTGCACCATGGATGTCTGAGCCTCAGCAACTACTAACTAACTATTTACGAAGTTATTGTAAGCAAAACTAATGACAAAAGGCACAACTCCGGGAGAACTTGGTGTCACCATCGTCAATGCATGTTTTTATATGTGAGTGCGTGCACATAGGACATAACGCATGCGTTACGTTGCACATTATGGCCAAGGACAGGGGACATGCAGCTCATACGTTTCCCCAACGTATATGCGGCAATAAAAGAAAATAGAAATACATGAATAAATTTAGATTTAAAAAGCAATAATTGCATGAAAACAGGTTGTCAACGAGTCTCGAAGCTCGAGTCAGAGTCAAGTCTGAAGTCTTTTGGGTCGAGTCCTAGTCAAGTCTGAAGTCAGCTGTTTGTGCGACTTAAGTGCGACTCAAGTCCCCATCTCTGACACATAATGATAATTGCAACAGATTAATCTCAGGCATACAACATATTGAGGAATTAACACATGCAAAGTGTTAATTGTCTAACGAGCGAACAAAAAGCTTGTAGTTGTGAACATACTTGGTAATATTTCATAAAATTAATTTTACTAGAATAATTATAAATGTAAATAATGTAAAAATAATTTATTTTTTGTAAAGCACTTTTCTAAAGTAGTATTTAAAATTAAAATTATTAATTACATTTAAAGTTAAATACAATTAACGTTTAGATGTATACTGGTTCAAACATGTTATTGTACATATTTAACTGATAGCATTTTTATAAAGACAGAAGCTCTGAGAGTAAGCATGTCACTGTCTCATTTAGTGATTTGAAATAGGTCAGTAGACAGTCATTTACTAGCTTAGATCAAGCAAGCAGAGTCTGGACTGTGTTAATTTATCACCTTCTAAATGGCAAAGCTGACTACACTCGTGATGCCAGCGCTACATTGCATTACTTATCATCCACAAAGTCACATCAATGTGGCTGAAATTTACTCCAATGAAAAGAGCACAAGGGCATACAGATGGAGACAAAAACTTATGTTGATTGATTATGTTGAAGGACTGCATTTAAAATATTCCTCATATGGAGAAATGGAGCATATTACAACAAATAGATGTCAAAAAGACAAATCATTCATGATTCTTTTCATCTTTAACAAAGTTTACGTGAATGCACAGGAATGCATTGGCTGATTATAAAGTTTAACTTTTAAACTAATAACTCAGTATCACCCAGAATAATGAGTGAAATGAGAATTGTATTCCTCTGGTTGGTTAAAGGATGAGGATCACAGAAATGCATGGACGCAGATCTTGCTTCACTTGAGTGTCAAAACATATTGATTTGTAATGTGAACCTGGCAGAGTAAAAACCACAAGCTGTGGTCTCAAAGAGGATTTACTTGTATTGTATAACAATCTATGGAGACGGCCTCCCTTATTAACCTTTATTTACAGAGACAAGTTTCTCCTCTGCTGCTGAATTCTGAAATCTCCTCTTTTTAGCTGTGATTGTGCATATACATACTTACATGCATCTAACTATTAAGTTGGGTGGAACTGATCTGTTGTTCATTGACTTACTTAAGATGAGGTTTATAGGGAGTAAGTAAACCAGTGAGTCACTATGGAGCAAAGCCAAGCAACACTTTCTATGTCAGAGGTTTAGCTCATTTACAGTGAGCAAAAAAAAAAAAAGACACTTAAACTGAGACTGTGAGAAACATGTTCTCTGGTTCACGTTAGAGTTTGATGTGCATGGTTATTAGTGAGTGTGAGGGTTAGAGCAGCCAGAGGGTAGACTGCAGATCTGCAGTAATCAATTATAGTAATGTACAAATCCATTTTTATGGGTTTTTGATTAAGAACACAGTCTTCTAAGGTGGAAAATATGATTGTGATCTAATTTGCTTTGATGCAATTGGCAGTAAAAAGCATTGGATCTATAATAATACAGAAAGCATTGGCAGATATTCCATTCAGTAAAATTGCACAAAGAGGGGAAAGGTAAACATTTAAATGAAAGTAAAAATAGACATTTACTGTATGTGTCTCTTTTGCTTTTTCAGTGTCTGATACCGCTTATGTTGAGTGGGAGCTTAGGTTGAAACCATCTAATATGAATTAATCTCATTCTCTCCTTGTCACACCTCTCTTGCAAAGGCCCATCTGCTTCCTAGATACTTGTTTAATTGTTTTGCTGAGCTTCTGTCACGTTATGTGTTTGTGTTCATGCTTACATGCATGTGTCAACCCTGTTGAAGGCTGCCATCCATATATGGTGCTGCTTGAGGTGACAAAGAGAAAGTCCATCATCACCACATATCACCCTTAAGTATCCCTAAAACAAAAATCTGATTGTAGACACATTGGTAGATGAAGATTAGATGAGTGTTGTTGTTGTTGTTTTTTAGTAGGGATGGAGGGTGTTATATATATTAATATATTCCATGTTTATGTTGAGAAAATTGTGTTATATTAATTTAAGTTAAATGCTTTAAAAACGCATTAAGTGTCCCTGAATAAAAATATGTATAACATTATATGAATGCTTACATATTTTCAATTGTTTTAAACACTTCCAACTTTCTGAAAAAAAGTCAGAAACTGGGAACCAACCATTTCTGTTTATCCCTACTTTTAGACATTTTGCCATCAATGCCATCAGTTATGATGGCATTTTATTCACCATTTTCATTGTCAAGATAAGGACAAGAGGATGCTGCTTGACAGAGCTAAATTTATATAACACAAGCCGTTATACCATATATCATGCTCCAATGGGTCTGGCTCATTTACACCCCTGGTGATAGAAATGGCATTTTGCTTCTTCTCTTCTTGAATCTATTCAGGGGTGATGTCTATGTAGAGGTGTTAAATGAACATGTGTTGGTGGCTTGGGTGCCACTTCAATCAAATGATTTAAAACATGAGATGAACGGATATCGATATTAAAAATCAAAAAGCCTCCTCTTATCATGAGAGTACATTCATCCTTATTTATTGTGAAGAATGTCCTACTTCTTGTTGTTAGTGAATTTCTCTTTGATGAAACTGCCCTGGGTGTTCGGCGTCAACTAAAATGTCTTGCTCCTCTTCTATCAGAACTTGGTTGTGAGCATCCTGCGTTATGGAATCTCAGCCTTGTTTGGAAACCTCAGTGTACAGCTGAAAGCCCAGATTACCCGGCTAACAAAGAGCCATCAAAATTATGGGAGTCAGACAGCATCCCACACTCCAGGCTGTCTTTGACAAAACTATCCTCAGGCAGGCCCAGAAGATAATTTCAGACCCCACCCATGTCCTCCACCCTCAGTACAAGCTTTTCCCTTCAGGCAGATGCTTCAGAGTCCCCCAAACCAGGCTCACCAGCTTTGAGAACTCCTTTGTCACCCTGTCCATCAAAGGCCTAAATGGCAAGCCAGCCAGAGCCTAACCCCTGAAATGCTGCCTTAATCCTAACTACACACATGTACAATTTTTTTTTGTGATTAACGCCTGCGCATTCTGTGATTTGGGGCTCCGGCCGTTCTATAGTTTGGGAAATCAGGAAGCGATACAGCATTAATGTCGTGGATGGCTAGCAGAACCTGTAAAGTGCTCTGTGATAACATCCAGGGGATCACCAAAGGTTTTAAATGTTCAGAGATGGTGGGCGGACACTTTTAGGCATGTCAGTAATAGCTCTTTATAATGTGGTTGTCCTTTTTTGTTTTCTGGTGTCCTTACAACCTAAAACAGTGTAGACTATACGTCTGTTTGTTGATATATTCCAGGGTAAATTGTATGTCCGGGTTAAGTCATTCAGGCATGTCATTGCCAAAAAGCATGAAAATATACGGAGCGTCCACATCTACCCACGACACTATCAAAATGTTGTCAAAATATTGATGGTTAGATAAAACACAGGGGATATTTGTGGCCACAAAGTAACTTTTTCTGGGTACATTACATTACATGTCACTTAGCTGACGCTTTGATCCAAAGTGACTTATAAGTGCTATATATTAGGGGTTGCACGCCTCTGGAGCAACTAGGGGTTAAGTGTTTTGCTCAGGGACACATTGGTTGATGTATCGCAGTGGGAATTGAACCTGGACCTCCCACACCAAAGGTATGGGTCACATCCACTGCGCCATCACCAACCGCCACAGTTAATGTCAAACCCTGCAAACAGTTTCTCCTTTGCACTCCGGAAGAAGGGTGAGTGCTATCAGGATAAGGACCTCTTTCATCACAGCCCCTACCCACTAAGACAGAATAAAAACCCGGCACTTTTTGCACTTTTCTAAGTGATTTCGTACCAACCTCAAGTGATTTGTTTATTTATTGCTGTACTTTGTAATGTGTTTGTATGGGTGGTTTATTTTGTTTTTGGAGTGTTCTGTCTATGGCAAGCCCCCTGAAGAAAACATGTTGACCTTAAAATTAAACTTTTGTCATTTCTTAGATTGCCTTTGCAAGAAAGTAATGGCCCCAACACTGGGATTAACATCACAAAATTCAAATGCCACTTTCTTGATACTGTATTGTTAGTAATGTAAATGGCCTGCATTTACACCATTCGCACACACATTCATACACTGGTGGCCAAGGTTGCCATACAAGGTGCCACCTGCTCGTGACACACATTCACCACCTGAGCCACATCTGCCCATATTAGTAACATTAGATTACCTATAACTGTATTCAATTGTAAACCATTTGTTTAGCCCTGGATTGCCAGATTTGATGGCATATACACATATTCATCCATCACCCTGACCATCACAGTATTTTAGTGTCTACCTCACATTACTTTTGGTAAGAAAGCGTACGTCACATTTTTTTTCAATGCATGTTGAGTATGTCTACACAGCAATATAATACCATGTTAATATGCCAGGCGTACTTTCATATTACATATACAGTAACTTATGTCTATTTTTTTAAACTTTCATCCTATAATCATTCATTGATATGACATGTCTAAACTTGCCAATATATTTGTCACAGTGAGAAGCTTCTGGAGTTCTGCTATACCTCCTGGAAGTCAGAGCATTTCATTATTTGAAACATTCATTGAAACAGCTTGCATACATAAACATATTGCTGCCTTAAATAATGCAATCCATCATGTTGAACAGAACATGCATTGTAGTTTCCTAATATGAATATCATGCAGCTAATTCATCTGTTTAATGGGGACTATAATCACATTTTCCATTACTGCACACTGTTACTTATGTTGGCAGTGAAGAGGCAAAACAAAATTTAAAGCAGAGTGGAGAATCGATACATGCAATGATCTTTTTTTCTTTTTTTACATTGAATTCTAACAGAATGGGATTAATTCTGATGTGATTGTTGTAAAGGATAGTGAGTTTTATAGAAATCAGATTAGAAATGAAATGCTAAAATAGCATTTGGTAACTGTGGAACTTGAGGGGGCGGATGTTAGGCTTGTATATTCATTTCACGCTGTTTGCAAGTTTTATAAATCAGACAAAAAAGTCATCTGTGCATGCTATCACGTTAGTGCATGGCCACCTTTTAAGTGGTGAAACTTCACATAGTAAAAATGCGTGACGCTTCAGTTTTTGTTTTTTCTTCCTCCAAACCCAGGTAGCAGGGTTTCCTCAGGCACCCAAAGCTGTGAAGCTCTCCACACACAAGGTGATAAGCAGTATCTATGCTGCAGCCAAACCTGCCTGAGCCTCAGTGGAGCTGAAAGTGAAATGTGAACAGCTTCCTCTACCCTCCTTTCCATCCCACTGCCCCCCTCCCTTATAACATAATTATTTCTGCTCTTTCTTCCTCTTTGCCCACACCTTTCCGCACATTTGTCTCAGATTAAAACAGAAAATGTTTGCACGCTCTGCCGATGAGTCTGGCTGGAGATGTGACAATCTGAGGTTTGAACATCCTTTTTGTCATGTTCATGCTATGGTGCTGAAATCAAATTGGATATCTATCCAAATGATGTAGGCCTATTGCCTGAACTTACAGTACTTCCACATTATAGAACTTCTCATTTGTAGGAACAATGGTTATACTTGAGATGCATACAACTAGACAATCCATGGCAAAGACACAAAAACATCATCGCTAAGTGGATTTAAAGCTGATTTTCTCACGTTAGTTCTGGTAGTGTCTACGTGGTATTTGAAAACAATAAGAAATGGTATTATTATAAATATTACTAATGATCAAGCAAATAAGCATTAAAAAAGCTAAATATTACAGTATCAAAAATCATGCATTTCCTATCACAAATTTCTGGTAGATTACTTTGCAATGTGAATGATGTATTTCTGTATTACATATACATTTAAATAGCATTTACTGGAGATATTAAATAACTTTCAGGAATATATATATATATATATATATATATATAAAACTTTTTTTTTTAAATGTTTGACTTTTTTAGTACTGCCAGATTAAATCTGTCCAGTATTTATTGACTTAGCTCTTCATTAGTTCAATGCTATTTATGTTGCAATGTTTTCTGATTCATATTCACAATTTACAAACCAGTGCATGAAATGTGGCTTCTGTCCTCATTTTTCTAATTTATCCACCAGATCTGCTCACAGTATCAGGATGTCAGACTCGCACTCTGATTATAGATTACCTTTTTGTAACATGCTTGAATAAACATTGTCTCCTTGTCTTCAATTCATTTTCATGCAGTGAAGATGCCACTTTTTTGTGCTAGTCCAGGCGACATGGAGGGCGCTTTTGCTGTGAATGAATATGGTCGACAGTTAAAAGGTTACAGTCATCAATTACGGTTAAGAGAAGGATGGTACATGGGAGGATGGAGTCTGAAATCCTGTTTTAAAGGGAAAGACTGTACAGCAGATGTCGAGGATTTAGGTCACCCCAGATTAAGATAAATGGTTGCCTCAGAGAGCAGAATCAGTTTCTCAGGCCCAGCCAGAATGCCATTTCAACATCTAAGCACACACACACACACACCCATACACACTTGTACACACACAGGGCCTGTAGTCAACAAACATGTTTTGCAGTCATCATGTTGAGATTAATCTCTTTATTTTGTCTAGCTGTTAAAAAACAGTTGTGTGTTTTTTTTCTGTCCCTCTGCAAAGGTTACTGAAATGTCTTAACGGCTTGGTGCCTCACTTGAAGGAATTAGTTAGATGTTTCCATATTTAACCCATGCTCCATTTTCAGCATAATCAGTATTTTGCTGTAATGATTAACAAGTAATCACTTAATCATGTATTACTAATAAGCCTCTTAGTTTACTGTCATGTGTACGATGGTGCATGAGTCTTTTGGGAAATGTCAGAGGCACATTTCCAAAGGCTCTGCTGTACAGTTACAGAACTGACCCTCTGGAAACCAAAGGACTGTCAACAAGGCCCTCCGAGGCCCATTAAAAGCATGCAAACATGGATCACTCTCTACGGTATTTTTGCTGGAGCACAGCGGATGAAGGTCAGCGGATCAAAGGATTTTGGCTGACACTCCTTGGTTCCTGATGAGCCCCCTTGGGTTTCATTGATTAGCCAATAAGAGGCTGGGGCAACGACATTGAACAGATAAAAACAAAGTGACTTGTCTTGCTTCAGATGTAGAAAACTTATTTTCCATGTCCCATGAGACATGAACGATCTTGGATTCTTTTCAGCAACATAAACTTAACTGACTTTGAGTACTGTCAGTGATCCTAACAGTCTGAAATGCGTTGATAAGTCCCTGACACACACAGACATGCTGTCATGTGTGTCCTTCTTTTGTGTCCTAGGACACTTTGTTGATCTCATGTTTATGTTGATTTTATTAGGGGTCCAAGCCCGAGGCTGGAAGAATCGGCGGTAGCGAAGCTACGCCGTTCGCACAGCAGGGCTGTGGAACCCTATTGCTTTCCTAAGGTTTCTCATTATTCTTCCGCCGATAAAACACATTCTACAACTATACCGTACATGGTGGGGGGGTGCCGTTTTCAGGACTGGTCCAGATCACTGCAAGGACCTCGGACAAAAAACTTCTGCCACTAGGTGGCGCTATAGCAGAAAAAACGCGTTTGGCCTTATAACTCCCACACTGTAAACCCAACATTCAAAAACCATACATCTACGCGTTCACTGGATCCAGCTGAATCACGTGGTATAGGCCACGCCCATTTCCGCCTAGACTTTTATGCGTGAAAAATCGCGATTTATCGTAAACCTGCTTTTTTGTACTCCTCCTAGACCGTGCGACCGATCTGCATGTAACTTGGTACGTAGCCTCTCCAGACCGACCTGACAAAAAGTTGACAAAAGAATTTTTGTCGGATGAAAATTTCGCACAACCAAATTTGTGTAGCTAGCTACGAAGACACAAACATTGCCATATCTCGGCTAAAATAAATGGTATCATCGCGAATCTTTAGAATCTTGTTTGGCATTACCCTCTAAGGCTCCCCAACCAGTTTCACGAAAATTGGCCACTAGGGGGCGCTACAAGTATAAAAAGTGTATATCTCATGAACGGCTCATCCGATTTTTACGAAATTTTGAGTGTACCATCTCGGCCCACTCCTGAGGCCACGCCTACAGTGGGGTACTGATTCGTCAAAGTGAGCGTGGCCTATGGGACCCAGGTTTGGATTCACCTCTTACACTAATGTGAGCAACTTAAAATTTACAGCGTAGATGGACAATGGGTCATGGACCTTACCTACCAAAAATTACGTAAAACGTGTTTTTGCCTATAACTCCCACATTCTACATCGCAGATTAGAAGCCCTTATATGCCCGTGTTCCTTGCATCCATCTGAGTCTGATGACATAGGCCGCGGCCATCTGTGCTAAGTAGTTTTTTCGCAATATCGCGCAATGCGCAAAACCAACATTTCAAACTCGTCCTAGGCCGTGTGAGGTATTGGTACGAAACTTGGCAGGTAGCATCTCCATACGGACCTGACCTAAAGTTATCAAAAGAATTTTGCTACGTTACACCATTCGCAATTTACAAGCAAACTAATTTTCGTAGCTAGCCACAAAACGCGAACGTTAGCAAATCTCGGCCAAATTAAATTAAATTATCTCGGCCTCCCTACCAAATTTGGTGAAAATCGGCCATTAGGGTCGCTATAATGAACGTAGAGGCCTTTTGGCAAATAAGTCAATGCATTTAAATGGGAATAATTTGCAATGAAATATCTCTGCTGCAGTAAATGCTATCATCACAAAACTTGAGATTATTGTTGGACACCAGATTTGGTGATGATCGCCCTTTAGGGGGTACTATAATTGAGGTAGAAGTGTTTTGGCCTTTTATGTGATGAAGAGGAAATTTGCAATTGCAATTCACTACAGACTTGGCTCAAATTTCACTACAGACTTGGTCAAATTTCCTGACTTTTGCCTCGCCGCCATCGTGCTTTGGGTTCTCCTTTCGCGGGCTCCACTTTTGTGGGCTCTTAGCGTCGTCAGGGGCAACTCGCGCCAGGGGGGACTGGCGCCGGGGAGGCTTGGACCCCGTTCATAACTGCTTGCAGTTCTAGTTTCATGTGATTTTAGAATGTTTTTTTTCTGTTACATGTTGTGAAGCAACAGATTGTAGCACTATGTCCAAGACAAATTTCTCCTTGGGGACAATAAAGTGTATTCTATTCTAGACACACACACACACACACACACCCACACACACAAACTTTATGCCATTAGTTGCAAAATATTATGAACCAGGTCTTCAAAAAACTAGCAGCTGTGATTACAAAAAACCTTGTATGACATCATGCTCTATTGGCCGAATGTGTGCCTTTGAAATACTATACTATCTCACTTACACTGCTCTCCCCCAAATAAAATGTGTTTGATTGAATAGGGACCCCTTTCATAATCCCACAAGTGTTTTTAATTAAGTCATTAATTAGGGAGATATACTCCAGAGGTACAACTGGGAGTGGATTTCTGATAATTGTGGATGAAATTAGTGAGTGTTTTGTGTGTGACAAAGGAAGTGAGAACATTCAAGTGGAGCTTTGGTGTACTACTGGAATGGAAAACTGTAAAAATTCCGTCTTTGGGGCAGAGGGCATTGGTTATCTCTACTGACATTTTTTGTAAATACTTAAGATAATCAAGTTTTAAAAGTTGGCTACAGAAACACAGTAAATATACATCCCAACAGATTCAACCAGAATGGAAGAGAACCTATTCCTGATATATGGTGTTTTGTCCATGCCTAAGCATGTTTGGATGAATGGCAATCTGACACAAATCCCAATGTAAAGACATAATCTTGTTGGTGCCTGTTATTCCCAGAGGTGGGTAGAGTAGCCAAAAAATTTACTCAAGTAAAAGTACTGTTACTTCAGAATAATATGACTCAAGTAAAAGTAAAAAGTAGTCATCCAAATAATTACTTGAGTAAGAGTAAAAAAGTACTTGGTGAAAAAACTACTCAAGTACTGAGTAACTGTTGAGTAACGTCTGGTTTATTTTTTAACACAAGCATTCAATCAGACACACAAAAATACAAAATAATCATATTTAGGCAAATTATAGTTAATCCAGTCAATTAAATAAATTAAAATAAATTAATTAATTACAAAATAGCCTAAATTAAAATAATCCAGGTAAATTCAAGTACTTAAAAAATTAAATCAATAAAATAATAATAATACATAAAAAAAAGCATAAGTAACACAAATTTCCAAACTTTTATACTTTTTTTTACCAGGCTCTGCAGGCAGAACTAGAACAAGGTCATGTAGCTGCTGTTTGGCACTTTTACTAAGGTAACCATGCTTTCATTATGAGGCCAGAGGCCTGTACTACGAAGCAAGATTTGGCGTTAATGAGGTAACTTCAGGTTCACCAGGGTTTTCTGTATCACGAAGGTGGATCACTTGATACCGGGTTCAATCGCCGTGGTAACTTATGCTGGACGCCTAACCTGGTCGGGAGCAGGTTAAGTTGGAGATCAGAGATCAACCGGTGTAAAAGCACCGCCTACTGACCAATCAATACTCGATTGATAACGGCGATCACCGTTCTTAGAAGATCAGGCGGAGCTCGGTGCGCAGAGAGAGAGAGAGAGAGAGAGAGAGAGAGAGGGGTGCGCTCATACAAAAAACATTTAGAGACCGACAACCCTGTTAACATTTCCTGATGGGTATATTTATATTACATATCGGCTATTTCTCGGCTTCTTGAGCCGTGTGTAATGCGCACAGCGGTTTGAATTATGTTTTTTATATTTTTTATTTGGTCTCACGATCGCTTCCACTGCCAGGGTGATTATTATTATACTATTATTTCAGTTGCACTGAAATAATAGTATAATAATAATCACCCTGGCACCCTGGCTAAAGCAACGGCAGTTTATGGAAAGTACAAGTGTAATTATGGTCAGATCTTGTGCCTGACTAATGGGGATAAGTGATATTGATAAGCGTTGTGATGTAGGCATCTACAGCGTCAGTTTTTTTTTTTTTGCCAGCTGTCCACCTGTTTTAGGAAGCAGAGACTGTATTGCGTTTTGCCTGTAAAACCGTGTCTGTGTTCTTCATATAATGTAGAATTATAATTTGCTCTTCTTATGTAAAATATGTGGTCATGTTGTGCAAACATCGCCTCTGTAATGTGAACACGCACCGCTAGATTGGGAAACCCTGATGGTTGATTGAACTAGTTGTTAACCACCATCGTGACACCGGACCGGGACCGCGGTTGTTAGGTTAGGTGAAGCCGGGTAATAAATAATAAATCCAGGACATGTTGATCTGGCCTCTGCCGACGGTTGATTCTGGCATTTTTGTTTTGCTGCGGCTGTAAAGCTAACCCGTCCCACCGCTGAGATTGAGTATGGTCACGTGAGGAGACTGCACAACTACGTTTGATTGGTGAAACACAGTCACGTGGTAGAGCCTTTAGCGAAAGTCTCTCTCTCTCTGTCAAAATAAAACATTAAAATGAGGCGAACGCGGGGGGATAAAAACAATGACGCGTAGAATACCAAAGAGGTAAAAAGAAAAGTAACAAGCTCGTTGTAGCCTAATGTAGCGGAGTAAGAGTACAGTTTCTTTTTCACAAATCTACTCAAGTAAAAGTAAAAAGTATAGTGATTTAAAACTACTCCTAGAAGTATAATTTTTTCAAAAACTTACTCAAGTAAATGTAACGGAGTAAATGTAACTCGTTACTACCCACCTCTGGTTATTCCAATAAGGTATGTATGCCTGAACATTGATACATCAAAACTTGGTACAATTCAGCAAGCCAGCATGGTTTAAGGACTTGCCAAATAAGGTAAAACAATTTCTGTATCGTGTTCCTACCGCAGGAGAGAAAGACACAGTAGATGGGATGAGAGAAATGAGAAGGCAGGAAAGACGTGTGGGGAGAGAGAGACTGGGCGGAAACATTGTATTGTAACAGAGCAGCATGTTAATGACTGTGTTCCCAAGGCTGCTGGATTCTGCACTGAAACATGAAAATAAGCACTAGCTTTGACATCTGGGAATCACTGTTCTCAGAATGTATAATCCTCAAGTGAGATTAGCATCAAGGAATGGATGCAAAACATTTTCGCTATGTGTGAACGTGCACAATGCATTTTGGGCAACATTCTCATCAACATTGGTCAAAATGAGGCCCTTGGGCATTGTTTGAGATATAATGAGGATGAGGCACTGCACATCACAATACACTGAAGCCTGTCCTCAAAGTTTCCCATGTCTTTTAACTGGTTCATGCATATTTTAAGGTGTAAAGATGGAATCGGGAACATTCTTAGAGATTTTTAGTTGCCATACAAAGTAAGAGGCAAGATTTGTTTACTAATAAGAAGAGACTTACTTAAAATGATGAGTAAATGGAGGTTTACAAAATGGCTCAACGTTTTCAAAAGGGTTGTAAAACCGATGCCAAGGTGGGTAGAAGGGCTTTACACTATTGGTATTTGTTACTTTCATTTTTTAGTATCAGCTTTCTGCTGACATTATTTTTGAAATCCTCAAAACCAGATGGATGTGACCAGGTTTGCATTATGATTGTAATTCATTGAAAGACAAAACAACAATATTTATGGAATGTAAGGAGGTGGACAAAGTGCGGAAAAAAGTAAGACGGATGCAATTTCGAATTGCCTACAACCACAGCAATTTTCATAAATCCATCCTTTGGGATTAAAGCTGTGTTAATTGATTTTTTTGTGCCCTTTGGGGCTATAACAACTCCTCAACAGGCTAACAATCACACAACTCTTATACTACTCTCATATCATCCTCTTACAAAAGTATTATTATTATAATAATTAGGGCTAATGTATTATCAAACTAATTCCTACAGCAAGATGGAGCAACAAATGTTGCCAGATTGGGCGGTTTTCTGCCCAGTTGGGCTACTTTTCATTTAATTGGGTTGTAAAAATCTGTGCTACTTTTTGTCAGTTGTGGGTGGTGTCTAACTATGAAACTATATTTCAATAAATTGGCCTCTCCTCTCGTTTTAATTGAGATTGACGGATAACTGATGACCGTTAAAAACAAATGTCATTTCGGTTTATCACAACTAGGGTGAACAGTTTTTCTTCTGTTCAAATTGTAATTCCATCATAGCTCTGTAATAAAAGACTTGTAAAAGTTCAGAGAGTCGGGCTACTTTTTTTGATTGGGCGGATTCTGGCTCTGATGATGCTGTTTTTGTCAGTCGAATGTGGCAACACTGCTGGCTACCTGACAAAGTCCAAGATCCATTCTCTTTTGGTTCTGCTTTGGTCACCGGCAACCATCCACGAAAATCTTCTGTGCTTGTGCTATGAATCTTTCCCCTTTATTTGGAGAGCGTCTGGATAGGACCCACAGACTGATAATATGACAAGAAGAGAAACCACTTAACAAGTCAGTCTCTCAGTAGTAGTGTACTTATACAATTTAAGAAATAGGCATCAAAGAGTACAGTATGTCTCACTCTGTCTCATGTCTAACTCTGGGTCAGTCTTAAAAATACTACTGTCATACTGCATAACAAATGTGAAGAAAGAATTAAAGCAAATGCATAGCATATTGCCAATAAAAGCGTAAAAAGTGTTAAATTATATATCCTCAACAAAATGATGAGTCTTCATACGATTGACACATTGGAAATAACTTCCTACACTGTAAGCTCTGATTTCAGTCAAGCTGATGGTTGTTGAAACCTACCTACTACAGTAGCTTGTAGTGCAAGTGAAAATAATAATGAATGGAAGGTGGAAGAAGCTGTGAGGACGTGAAGAATAATTATCTCACATGATCTCAGTTTGTAGCAGAAATTTCAATATGGCATGAGGGTCAATTTAATGAGCAGAGGCACTAACTTGCAGCTTGTCAGCTGCCTCCTTATAACTATCATAGCTGCTCCTGCCACATTTGGATGGCAGAGGTAGAATAAATTGATGTTTTCCTCACTATTACTGTCTGTGGAAACAAGGAACTGCCAAGCAGGTAATATCTGCTGGTGTGCATTGAAACTTTCGTCATCGGTCAACCTTAGGAGGGACGGAGCTGCCACGCTTCTCCCCAGTGTTTTGTGCCTCTGGCAATCAAGACTGATACCGCTATGACAAAGGTGAGTTTATTTCCTATATACATTGTCCTACGGAAGGGGTGAGCAATTCATTGTCCCAAGGGGCCACATGAGAAACAGGGACTGTTGTGGAGGGCCGGACCAATAGGCTAAACTCAGTTCTGCTTAATATTAATTTTATGTCAGGCGGCACGTTCTCAAACGTCTCTTTTTTCTCTGGGCATATTAGCGCAGCAGAGTCCACCAAACACTCTATAATAAACTTTGTGGGATGTCACGAAGCTGATCTTGACGTTTGGTAAAAAAGCCTTGTTTCTTTTGCAGCTTAACTAGCAAAGCTTCACATGTCCGTGCTCGCTCTGCATCAGTCAAGTTGGATTTCCCTGCGTGTTTAGTATTGTATTGGCGATTCAAATTATAACCCTTTAACACAGCGATCTGTTCTCCTGAAACTAAGCACACGGCTTTACCTTTGACTTCAGTAAATAAATACTTAGAAGTCCATATTTGGATAAAAACTCGGCACTCTGTATCGACCTCTTTCTTTCCCATGAGCTGACATTTTTGAGGGCTAACAGCTCATTGACATCTCCCGCTCAGTTCGCGGCTCGCGGACACAGGGGTCCGACCAAGGGGGTAAGCGAGCGTCTGGAATGCGTAGCTCCTATGGCGCCATTTTGATGCTAGCAAGTGATCACCTCCCGTTAGCATTCCATTGACTGCCATTCATTTAACGTCACTTTGACAGCGAATAACTTTACATCTGAAGCGTTTAAAGACTATTTGTCCATTGTTCATTTCTAAAGAAACATGACAATGTATAAAAGGCTCCATTACCTTGTACCTCATGTTATGGCTCCGTAGCAGACGTTTTTGTAAAAATAGGCTAACGATTGTGTCATAACCACGACTTACTGTCGCATAGTAGAGGAATTACCGTATAGTACAGGAGAAGCTCGCAGACAGTTTGGACTTACATGAGCTGTTTAGGTTTAATTACTGATGTTAACTAGCATTTTAGTTAGCAATAATTAGCCTGTGCCTATGTTATCTCCTTACATATATCTACACTCTCCGTCTCTGTAAGATTGGGAATGATTGAGATTTCTCTTGGCACAGCTGCCAGAAGACTTACAACTTCCCGACACGTTGCTCACGTCACATTTACGTTGTCTCAATCAGTTGGAGGCTGCGCAGTAACGCTGGCCATCACCGGAAAAGTGCTTCTAATAGCCTTCACTGGTCTCCGTCCAGAGCAACGGGGTCTGTTGGTCCATTATATATATGTCAATGGGTCCGACACATTGCAGTTCTTCTTCTACTTCTTTTTAATTGCGACTTGCAACCAGAGAAGAAGAAGCTGCATACGTTCGCACAAAAAAAAAAAAGCCCAGGTCTGGTGTAGTGGTTCCGGGCGCGATTTTTTTCTTCCTTTTGGTTTTCGTTAGTCAAAGTATTTTTTTTTTTATACACTCAGTAGGATAGGATAGGATTTGTAACGTAGCGGAACCTCACTGCTCCTCACATTTTACAGACTTAAACATTACCAGTGCCTGCGGACCTAAATTGATTTGCAGGTCACATAACGGAGGACAGTAGATGAGGAAGTCTACAGTAATTAGCAAATTGTAAAAAACCTACCTACTTGTGCCTTGACACACCTCAGAGACCCTGGCTGACTGGTTATTTGAGTGACTGTAATTAGCTGATAGTTTCTAGCTCACATAATGTTTGCTGCTCAGTCAAGCTAAGCCAACATTAATGATACTTATTTAAATTGTATGTTTGCTGCTTTTTAACTTCTAGCAATTATTCATCACGTAACCAGCTCATAAAAAGTGTAGACTTTTTAGTTCTAACCTCTGCAGTGAGGTTTTGAAATAAACTAAAGATAGGAGTAGACAATCAAGCCCCATGTAAACAAAATAAATAAAACAGTTGGTTGGATGGTTTACAACTTATTTTATTAGTATGTGCAGTAGCTCTGTTGTCTCCCTTTAAAACATCACAGCTGGTTGTGTGACATGCTATGTCAGTTATGGCTGTCTTGGCTGAAGATTGTGATTGGTGTCACAACTTTGTAAGCTGTTTTAGGCCAGGGCGATGTGTTTGGGATGCTTGGCCAGCTTTTTTTAATCGTTTTTAGTCTAATGGATCCATATTCAGATTTCTGTTGCCTGCTTACCTATGATGAGTTCTCTTACATGGTCAGGGTTTTCTTTTGTTCATGTGTACCACATAAGTCTCCTTTTTTGCATTGCCATTATTTTATTACTTTTTTTACTTGCACAAAAAGCTTGGCCTTCCTCTCCAATGTATGTTTTATTTCAAGGTAGGCATGGGATCTCATAAATCATGGCACTTCTTCTCAATGTCAGTTTTGTCCTTGAGGTAAGTAGCTGGTTCAGTTTAATTCAAGGTTTCTTTGAATAAATGAAGAGGGTTACGAGGAAAGACAATACAGTAAGCACTCCAGAGTGATCATTCATAATGCCTTGGTAGTATTCACTTTGCTCTACAGTTTTATGTTGAATTCATAATTACATTTAAAAAATATTCCCAACAGGTAGTATTGTGTTTTGGCTCTACAGAAGTGAAGGCAGTAATGTCGAAAGCACAGGGGACACAATTCATTCTGATGTGATACTTTGTGGAGAAAGATTAGACAATTCTTGTGAAAATGGGAGCACCCTATAGATCTTTTTTGTTTGTCTACCTCGTGGCAGAAAGTGACAGTCGCGGTGGCGTCTATCGTTTTTCCAACCAACTTTAGATGAAACCAGGGCCACTGAAGCCTCAACGGCTGCATTAGTTCAAAGAATTACAGGTTATTAAACATTTAGAGAAGAAGTAAAGTTGGGTTATTTCCTGCCCAATTTATGTCCTTTTATTTTGCTAATTAAATGGTCTGCCTCAGAAAAATGAGCCACTATGAGACAACAGAAGGAAACCGCGTGTGCTGGCATATTGTTACATCTTACTTCGAATCAAGGATTTATTTTGACCAAACCAGAGTTTATGATTGTTGGAACAGTGGAAAGACTAGGTTTTGGTGAGTTTAAGTTTTAATAAAGTGTGTTTTTAGATAAGTTAATGCAATTTATCTAGTCTTGGTTAGGTGAAAGAGAGAAACTTGAAATCAGAAGTTGCAGAGTTGTATTTTTCTTTTTAATAAGGAAAATAGCACTGTGAGTCATAGTACCTTTACATTACACTGCTATTAGATTCACAAAGTCATTCTAACTGCTCAAATCTGTCCTATTTATTGTTGAAACAGGATTAATAGGTTGGGACAATTTGTAAAGCCGTACATATGTAAAACTATATAGCATCAGTTAAGGAGTGAATGGCACGTTATATTGTGGGGTGGGCACACAGAACCTGAAATTGTCAGTACAATTACTTTTTCAGTGAAATTACTTTTCACTAACAATTGAATGCTTTCAATTGTTCAAACACATATATCTGTGGTGCATCCCCACTGTAAGAGTCAAATCACTGCAGTGATACCAGTGGCCAAGGGAAATATGTGGGCCCAGTCTAAACTATCAAACAAAGGAGTTCCAGCATCATCACGAAATTAAGAAGTGTGTGTAAAGACCCCGAGGGAACCATGCTGTGCTCATGTCTCTGCCACTGGTTATCTTACACCAAAGGTTCCCTCAATGACAATTTATTAATGCTCTCTCTCTCTCTCTCTCTCTCTCTCTCTCTCTCTCTCTCTCTCTCTCTCTCTCTCTCTCTCTCTCTCTCCTGTCACTG
Source organism: Perca fluviatilis (assembly GCF_010015445.1). Classification (NCBI taxonomy): domain Eukaryota; kingdom Metazoa; phylum Chordata; class Actinopteri; order Perciformes; family Percidae; genus Perca; species Perca fluviatilis. The sequence continues at coordinate 20,121,580 of NC_053114.1, forward strand.
TCTCCCTCTCACTTTCTCTTGCCTCCTCCACTTTCTTTCACTATCTTTTGCAGTCGCCCTACAATACTTCTTGTAAAAGTGTCAGTGAACTGTGGCTGCCGGGCCTAAAAATACCCACCCCTTGACAATGTTCTGTAACGCGTCTTTCTGCCAGCTACCTGATCCATTTGAGCCTACTTTTCTGGCTCATCTTCGCCAGTCCCATTTCTTTCTCCTTGAGCTATGTCAGACTAACCTGGCTGTGCCAAAACCTAATATGACACTTAGGACCCATGTTTCCCCACTCAATGTCACCACATTAGAGTCACAGTCAATATGGCTTTAATTTGCAGGCTCTCTACTGAAGTGGATCAAACTATTAAAATCTACTATTTTTTCTAAATATTTCTCGCTTAAAGTGTGCAAAAGTTGTCTTTGTTTCTTTTTTAAATCATTGCAGTTAAAAGTGAACTTGAGCGCTCAAACAGTAGGCTTGAAAATGGAGACAATTTCCTGTTAAACAAATGTCATGGGCAGGGTATTCCTGTCTCGATACGGTCTCAGGTTTCACGACACAAGTAATTTCCTGGATCGACAAATAGCATTGATTTGAGTTGCATTGAAGTCACCATTCAATTGCATTTCTTACAGAATGCAATCAGGCATCACTCGCACTATTGATTTAAAAGAAGTCCTGGTTTAGATGAAAAAGAATCAGGCACTTGTGTCTAAATCCACTGGGTGTATTTTTTCATCCCTGCAACATATGTTGCCTTTGCAGTGTCAAGAACTCATTAGTGCAAAATAATACAAAAATGTACTGTTCTCTCTTAAATCATTTACTGTTTAATGTGATGCACATAAAATGCTTTATTGCTGCCTAGTAGATGATAGGAAAGCTTATGTCAATACGTATGTCCTTTTTGTCTTGTACCTTGTATGCTTGCAACACTTGGTGCTTTATATCTGGTGATTCAAGGGGTTTTGCTGTTTGGCAATAAGCTAGAATATATTATTAATTGTAAAACAATCTTATGTATGCATCCATTAATATTTATTATAGATTCAGAGAACCCACTGTTGTAACTTGACATACATCTATTGTGTGGTGGTGGTATATGTGAGTAGGAGGGTGGGGGTGTGAGATGAACGATGGTGGTCTTTGGAGGGCTTCTTAATGAGCCAAGGTAATCAATGCCAAATGAGATGGCTTTGATGGATGCCTTTGAGAAAACAATGTGTCCGGACGACCTCTGTCTAAAGAAAACACAAAGCAGAGACTACACAAGAAAACTAACCTTCAGCAGGTTGCTGCTAGCATGCAGCTGACCCTTTAAATCACTATTTGTGCATACAAGTGTTGATTTAAGCTTTCTTTGGTGATAAGAAAAGGAGATTTATCTTTTTGACTGTTTACTGATAAACGCCCTTGTGGTTTAGCCACACTGATTTCAAAAGCAAAACATACGGCACACAAAAGAAGGAAAGAAACTAACCAAAGAATGAAAAGAGAAAATTCTACCTTTTCTTAAGGACTCAGGTTTCTTCAGATTAATTTCTTTTTCTTGATTATTGATCAAATAGTAATATCATAGTAAGGACATTACTAACACCAACTGGGTAAATGGGCTTGGCTTCACAGATTGTCCCCTCATACTGTACTGCTCTCCTCCCAAATTAAAATATCACCGAAGCACGTCAAGCTTGAGCTACCACCTACGAGCTAAGCATAGTACAGTTAACATGACTCAGGTTGATGCTAGCAGGTTCAGGCTTTCTTCATCAGCCACTCATTTACAAGTTTAGTCTCCAACATATCGCACTGGCAGATAGACACTAGTCAGCTTGTAGGAGCGTGTGGGTTGAGAGCATCTGCACGATGTTTTATAGCCCAGAAGCAGGCAGGTTGCAAGCTGACCCGAATTAATCGTGATTAAAAAAAATTCATTGTTTGACAGCCAATATGTATGTATGTATGTGTATATATATATATATATATACCCTTTTAAGTATCAAAATGGCAATTGTCTTTCCTTAACTGGGAAGGGACTCCCCAAAATGCCTGGAAGTGAAATTTGGATCCAATTTAAGCCAAATAAGGGGAGTAATGTCCTCCTTTGTTCCCTCGTCTCTTTTTCCCTCCCTCAGCAGGGAATACGGTATAATTCCTGCTTCTATCATGTAAATATGGTTGGGTAGGTAAATTATTGACTATGCATGAATGCAACATTCACACTCTGAGTTTAGACTGTCTTATTGTCACTCATGCATGGGGATTCTGGCAGATGTGTGGCCAGCCTCCCTCAAAGTCTGGCATTTCTGCCTTTATAATGATGTATGACACAAAGTCATTCCATATTTGGCAGTGAAGAGAAGCCATTACATCACAGTGCTTGTCATGCTACCCATCTCACCATTATGCAAGTTTAATGGGAAGCTAACCGCAAGTTAATGGACTGCATGCTGTGTCTAAGAAATTGTTTTACAGTGACCGATATATGCATAATAGACAGAATTTGACAAGAAACTTAGTTGGAAAATGGGAACATATATAACCACATGAATTTAGATTAATTTCTTTTGAGAGGTTCTACACTGTAGCAGAGCAGTAAAAGCAATTTATAAAAGTCTCTGACAATGTAGGGACTGACGTTGTAAATGCTGAGACAATTAAACCAGCATACAGTAAATAAATGTGAAAGACTTCTAAGTGTTCCACCTCTAGTCTCAACGCCAGGGAAAGTTATTGAGACTATGGAAATCTCAACAGATGAACTATATATTTAAAGAAAGTGAAGCTGGTATGGAGTTTAGCTTATAATAATAATACATAAACATTATTTAGCACTTTTCTACGTACTCAAGGTCGTTTTACAGAGCAGAATAAAAGATCACCAAGAAAAGAAGAAGAAAAAAGATAGGAGCCTAGGGCTAGCTGGCTGGGCTGTGGATAGCCAGTTCAAATATAGTAGGTGAGATTTTACTCTTTACCCACAATTAATATCCAATGCAACACCTTGAGGCTAAATGTATCATCAATTGTTTATCTCAAACAAAATATTCAACATGCAATTTAATTACTGGTCCTTTTCTACATTGTAGTACACTCGTGCCTACAGTACATTTGTGATAGCTTCTCTCTAATAAAAATCAGATGGATTATTATGGACATTTCAGTGGCTGTACCAGTGCCCGTCGACTATACTACTATACTGTCAGCCAGAAAAGACAGTGCTGCATCTTGAGGGGATATGCATTATATCTTTAATACATATTATGATTTATATTTCAAAACTCTTTAGTATTACAGTCATATAATGCTACCACTTCTGCTTTTGCTCTCTACAACCTTGCACCATTCAGTGCTATTCCAGCCTCCCCACATCTCTTTAACATCCACATCAATCTTCAGTGTAGGCACTCTGCGTAGTTAAATAGCACAAATGTCAGAATGACTAAATGGCTAAAAGCCAAAGTTTAGACCTATTTGTCACGAGTTTTTAGCACAAATCAAGTGAAATATCTTGACAATGTCCTTAGCTCTTCAACATAAATTTACGTTAATATTAAAAATCCCCAGAAGCGCAGCACTACACAGAGATTTAAAATTAAATTAGGCCTATCTAATTCTACAAAATATTCTGCTTCTAAATGGCTACATAACTAAAAACCTGAAAAAATAATACACTTATGACATTGTTCTCTGCTCAAAATACCCCATTAGTGCCACAGTAATGGGCTACTGGGCATTAGTATGCTACCAAAACATGAATATCTCTGCCTCTATTCCAACAACTACACCCACAAATTCACATATTACTCACCTGTTTTCAGAACAATTGTGCGTTGAGGATAATTAAGACTTCACTTAAAAGGGAAAATTGCATTAGATTCATGCTGAGTTAAAACAGCAGGGATGTGTCTGTCTGTCTTTGTGGATAAAAAAACGCCTCAGTGCATGTTAAACCAAAATTTCCAGTACACGATAGTCATCTTTGTAATGTCAACTACATGCACAAGTCCAGTATTTCTTCCTGGATGCTGTATTTAGCCTTTTTGCAATCAGTTATGTTTATAATATCACACAGAGTCACACACAGACCATCAAGTAGCCTCCAAGTTGGATTTAACAAAGGGGTTTCACAGTGGCACCACACATGAGTAGGTGGCAGGAAACACACATCAGTACTGCAGGGAGCTTAGGCTGTGTGCAGTTAACTGCGTGAATCACAAAAGCGATGAGTGAAAACGTTCAATATCACAAGAGGGAAAAATCTTTTCCAGGACTTAATAAATAATTATATGTATCCAGTGATTTATAACCTTTATAATGATCTTGTTTGTATACACATCTTTTATCAGATATAGCTATATCGGGATGCTTGGCCACTTGTTAGGACATAACAAGAACAAACCAATACTCAAGATATACCAGGTACCTCACCTCCTTTTCCTGTGGTAATTTAAACAGGTCTAGTCAGAGTACTGGATTTTAATACATGCTGGATGAATTTGCTCAGAGGAAAAGGGAACGAAAGGGAAGTGGATAAATTAGGTGACAAGCTTGGACGTGGAATATATAATTGTTTGTCGTTTAGACTGCTTGAAAGAAACCATACTGAAGAAAGGCACATTTGAAGAAACTGCTTAGTACAGAATGAATGGAAATAGCTGAGAAAATGAACACTTGTGCATAGCATTCATAATATCCATGTCTCATGTTTTTTTGTGCTTTGTCATTAGTGATCGACCAATTTATCGGCCAGCCGACATATCAGGCCGAGATTTGCGTTTTTACGTGTATCGGCATCGGCCGATACGCGGCTGCTGCGTTCGGCGATAGTTTTTTCCCATTATCTACAGGCCGGTGTCCACAGGCAGCTCTGTGTTGCTGGACAGCAGCACTCTGCTAGTGGGGGAGCTCTTCAAGACAACGGTAAGTTTTAAACTTTCAAAGGATCTTTTAACTGTTTGACTTAGCTGAAATATTGCCATACACTTTGAAAGTGGAAACACGTTGCTCTATATGTGCTTGCAACTACAGCTAAGCAAGTTTGTGTGTGTGTGTGTGTGCGCGTCTGTCTCACTCAGTGAGACACACGCATCACAGCGATATATGAGAGTGCTGCGCCACCTGAAGGAGAGCTTTAAAAACTTTGCGATATAAGTTTTATACGTGGTTGAATATTTATACCTTTTAATGTTAATGCAGTTTAGAACAGAAACTTGAACAATTTGTTGCATAATGTGCATCTGACATCACGTTATTTTCCTCTGCTGATTTATGTTCTGTGGTTGACAAATCTGTCAGCTTCTTTTACATTTTCGTTTAGACCTACTAGTGTGTTGTCTTTGCATATTAGGCGGCATATTAGCCTTAGACATTCTTATTTTATTTTATGTAGAAAAATTGAAACCATGGCAGTCTTAAATTACAAATCAAGCACTTTATTTCAATGGCTACTTGACAGGTTTTTTGTTTTCTTAAATTATTTAAATGTGTTGACAAAGGAAATTTTGTGATGACCTGATTATATCTGTCTTATAATGTCAATAAGCAATGCATCATCAGGGCTGTGTTGTAGATGTTGATGAAAGCCTTTTACCCTTGCACAGTTAACCATATGCAGTTCACCCATCCATATGATGCACATTGCACACATAATTTGGGTGATGTGAATGTAAGATGATTGCAGAAGTGACACTGATCTGTGTTTTTGTTTATTCTTTTTAAAGAAATGACAGAGCAGATTCCGAAAACAAATCCAGTGTGGCAGGGTTTACATTTTTATAATGTAAATTGAGGGAACAAAAGCAGTATCGGCTCCAAATTTCGGCTCAAGAAAATAGGCAGCCCGTACGGGTCATTGGCTCAAAAAATCCATATCGGTCGATCCCTATTTGTCATGCCCATGCCAGTAGCTTTATGAGGCTGTACTAAGGGACAGTTGTGGTTTGAGGTAAATGCTAACAAATCTTAGTTAAGAACATTAGCATGCTAACATTTGCTTATTAGCGCTTAACACAAACTACAGCAGAGGATGATGGGAACATCATTAGTCTTGCAGGTATTTGGTCATAAACAAAGCTTTTGGACATTTTTATTATTTATTGTTTTGCCATGATGATGGCACAGATTCTATACCAAATCAAATGGCAATCCATCCCAGGGTTTCTGCTATATACATTTAGCAGCAGCGCACCGCCACTCCTTCAGCTGTTTATGAAAATTCATAAAGTCGCAATTACATAACTCTGCAAAAAATCTAGCGGAAACACTGCATCTTATTGTATAGGAGACATTTGACTCAAAACCCCAAATTTCAATCAGATTATGGTGTTAGATGCGGCGATCACCAAAATCATTAGGGCGCATCCTTTATTTATTTCAGTCTGGACCAAAGTAGTTGACCGGCCGACCAAAACAACAGACTTAGATTACAGATATTGCAGCAAAAAAGCACTGCAATTTCTTCTGACCTTAAGCTAACGAGTTGCATTGTTATGCATAAATAGTGAGTTTGCTCTATATGAATTGTAAACTCCTAGTTACACAGGAGCGCCCTTTTGTATTAAGTTTGTTTTTAAATCAGTATTATAACAAAGGATCATCTTTAAATCCATTAAATAATGTAGTTTTAATTAACATTGTTCTAATGTTAACCTGGATAAATCGCATTTGGTTGACAGCGAATCAGCTTGATGCATGCTTGACTATCCCGACATTTTTTATCAGAGGACATAAGTTAAACTGACGACACAGGCAGAGATAAATGTCTTGGTTTAAAATTACCATTCCCAAGGTCATAGCAGTGGGACATTTCAATTAGGGTCATTTCTGAGAGCAAATTTAAGGGAAAGGAGAGAAGTACTTAACAGAAAAATGACTGTTTAATGAAACTGTCATCCTTGATTGAAATTTAAAATGGAGGAGGGCAACCTGAAGGGGATGAATTTCAACATTTTCATGACAATATGAGTTTAATGGAATATAACACATATGAACAAGCAAACTATTTACTGGCTTAAATTCTTTTCAAAATGTTTTTGTGTATTTACTTTACCTGTATACCTGTATGGGTATGTGTACTGTAAACATTTGCTGTGGATACTAAAAGGGTTGTGTTTTATTTTGTTAAAATACTGCAATAGTACTCATTGGTTATTTCTGGACATGAATTTGGCAGGGTGTTGTGTATGTATGTGGCAGTCCTGTCAATCTTGCAATCAAAACTGACCTCTTTGATTTGTTGACATTATCGCTTATAATCAAGATGCAACATAAAAAATGAAGCAAATCATAATTTATTCACCTTGTTGAATATATTTCTTGGGAAGAACATGCCACACTGACAAAAACAACTTTTTTTCCTGCCCATTAGTACAACTTTCCTAGTTCTGATGGACAGTGTCAAGGCTGTGTGGAGGTGGAATTTCAGCAACTGACACCTGCCGACATTTTTTACTGGACACAGTTTGTGAAAAACAATAATCTATAAAGATGGACTGCAGACATTGCAGACAGTAATGTGCACTGTAACCAATCCTTGCCGTCCCTCACCAGTTACCTGTGAGTTTTATAATTGATTTTACTGTATGGTTTGGATTCTGCCTGTATATGTGATCTGTTTCACAAAAGCAGAATATATAAATCCAGGATAACTGATAAAGCGCAGCTTGACCTAGTCTAATCTGTGCAGCCCGGCTTGGTGCGTTTTAAGAATTTTCTACAAGGCTTGAATATGCATAAATATCTCTTTCACTCTGTTTCTTGTTCTCTCTCATGGGCTAAAATATAAATTTCCTAAGTCATATTAACTTCCACTGCTCGCTTTTGATGCAAAGTGTACAACTGTTCGTTTTTGCAAATGACAAGTGACTCATTGAATGGTTTCAGTTAAGAGCAGTAGTTCGTAAATGTTTTAGACTATCATTCAGTCGGTCTGCTATTATCCTCTAAGCTTTTTCTCATGTTTTTTTTTTAATAGAGGCCGAGTTTCCTTCTTTACATATTATATGCTTTGCTCCCTCGTATATATGGACATAGAAAAGAAAGACAAAAGAAATTTTACTCTAAAATCTAGAAACTATGAAGAGAATTAAATGACAAATTCTATGCACACTGTAAAGATGAATGTAACAATGATATTTATCAGTTATTTCCCCCCGGCAAACTATAAGGTCAAAACCATGGGGTGTCCTCTCCCTGTTGTTACATGAATGTACAGGAGTCTACAATATACAGTGCCTTGCGAAAGTATTCGGCCCCCTTGAACTTTTCGACCTTTTGCCACATTTCAGGCCTCAAACATAAAGATATAAAACTGTAATTTTTTGTGAAGAATCAACAACAAGTGGGACACAATCATGAAGTGGAACAAAATTTATTGGATATTTCAAACCTTTTAAACAAATAAAAAACTGAAATATTGGGCGTGCAAAATTATTCAGCCCCCTTAAGTTAATACTTTGTAGCGCCACCTTTTGCTGCGATTACAGCTGTAAGTCGCTTGGGGTATGTATCTATCAGTTTTGCACATCGAGAGACTGACATTTTTGCCCATTCCTCCTTGCAAAACAGCTCGAGCTCAGTGAGGTTGGATGGAGAGCGTTTGTGAACAGCAGTTTTCAGTTCTTTCCACAGATTCTCGATTGGATTCAGGTCTGGACTTTGACTTGGCCATTCTAACACCTGGATATGTTTATTTGTGAACCATTCCATTGTAGATTTTGCTATATGTTTTGGATCATTGTCTTGTTGGAAGACAAATCTCCGTCCCAGTCTCAGGTCTTTTGCAGACTCCATCAGGTTTTCTTCCAGAATGGTCCTGTATTTGGCTCCATCCATCTTCCCATCAATTTTAACCATCTTCCCTGTCCCTGCTGAAGAAAAGCAGGCCCAAACCATGATGCTGCCACCACCATGTTTGACAGTGGGGATGGTGTGTTCAGGGTGATGAGCTGTGTTGCTTTTTAGCCAAACATAACGTTTTGCATTGTTGCCAAAAAGTTTGATTTTGGTTTCATCTGACCAGAGCACCTTCTTCCACATGTTTGGTGTGTCTCCCAGGTGGCTTTTGGCAAACTTTAAACGACACTTTTATGGATATCTTTAAGAAATGGCTTTCTTCTTGCCACTCTTCCATAAAGGCCAGATTTGTGCAGTATACGACTGATTGTTGTCCTATGGACAGAGTCTCCCGCCTCAGCTGTAGATCTCTGCAGTTCATCCAGAGTGATCATGGGCCTCTTGGCTGCATCTCTGATCAGTCTTCTCATTGTATGAGCTGAAAGTTTAGAGGGACGGCCGGGTCTTCGTAGATTTGCAGTGGTCTGATACTCCTTCCATTTCAATATTATCGCTTGCACAGTGCTCCTTGGGATGTTTAAAGCTTGGGAAATCTTTTTGTATCCAAATCCGGCTTTAAACTTCTCCACAACAGTATCTCGGACCTGCCTGGTGTGTTCCTTGTTCTTCATGATGCTCTCTGCGCTTTACACGGACCTCTGAGACTATCACAGAGCAGGTGCATTTATACGGAGACTTGATTACACACAGCTGGATTCTATTTATCATCATTAGTCATTTAGGTCAACATTGGATCATTCAGAGATCCTCACTGAACTTCTGGAGAGAGTTTGCTGCACTGAAAGTAAAGGGGCTGAATAATTTTGCACGCCCACTTTTTCAGTTTTTTATTTGTTAAAAAAGTTTGAAATAGCCAATGAATTTCGTTCCACTTCATAATTGGGACCCACTTGTTGTTGATTCTTCACAAAAAAAAACCAGTTTTATATCTTTATGTTTGAGGCCTGAAATGTGGCAAAAGGTCGAAACGTTCAAGGGGGCCGAATACTTTCGCAAGGCACTGTATAGTTAATGGTTCAGTGAACTAATTTACTGGAGTTTACTGGACAGTTTACTGGACAACACAAATTGTGTGCTAAGAATGCCAATGTATTGAATCCTTTATTGTTAAAGAATACAAAAAAAAATCAATCAACTAAAATAATTCAAGGTACATTGGTCCACTATAGAAACACACATGTGCAGCACTTTATTTCTTTCACATTATTGCCCTTAGTAACTGATTTCATTTAAAACACATTTGGCAACTTAATGCTTTTGCTTTTGTGAAACCGAGTCAAGGCTAAATTGATCCAGGATAACTGGGAAATCCCGACTTAATCCCTTATCTTGGTTTTGTGAAATAGCCCTCTGGTAATTCCCTATGCCCCTAATCGTTGCTTGAGATCCTCTGGCAGGGCCCTACTAATGGTTCCAAGATCTCAACTTGTCAACAAAGGTGACTGGGCTTTTGCTGTCATGGCCCCTCAGCTATGGAACTCAGTCAGTATCTTCCTTAAAATCTCTTCTTAAGACTCACTTTTATCTTATGGCTTTTTCTTAACTGATGGTATATAATAATTATTATTATTATTATTAGTAGTAGTATGTCTGTCCACAGCCTAGCCACAATGTAAACTTGCAATAACTGTGATATTTCCAAGAATACCCTGTGACCCACGTTTAATGATTGATCTTAAAATAAAACTACAATATTGCCATTTTTACTAAAGTTCATTGCATTGCACATCAATATGTTCATATTTTGTCAAAATGTACATATTTTACTAGTGCAATGGCACTACTGATCCCAAGCACAAATACAAGTGAGAAAGCATTATTGAAAATGAGCATTCCCATTTACAGTATTAGCCTAAGAAAATAGACCTGTGGTCATATTCAAACCTCAGTTGGTGCTAATAGAATAAGACACAAAAGGTATCACAGCCAGCCAACTATGTGTGCTTTTTAAGAGAGCTCACACTGGGTAAATGTTGCATTTCTTTGATGTAAAAACAAAAACTATAATGGTATACGTTGTATGGTTTTCAATATGTGTTGCAGATATGGTTGGAGCAGAAATGGCTAAACCTGAAGAGCAACATTGGGTGATTAGAATAAATACTGTTAATCAGACTCTGTACTCAACTCAGTACATTATGTAAATGTGTCATCTGAAAGGTGGCTTTTGTGGAAATGCCTATAGTGCTCAATGCGGACAGTAAATTTCTCATCCAAAACATCCAACACACCATTTGTACATCAAGATTCTGGACTTGGTTCTAGGACTGTGAATAAATGCCAAACAGATCATTACATGTAATCTGTTTTATCCATATGCCACAAGCAGCCCATGCCGCTTATGTAAAGTGTTTGTGCACGTCAGGGGTGGTGGGATGCAGTCAATCTCCATTTGTTTGTAGTGTGTGTGTGTCTGAAGCACGGCTGGTTACACATTGCCTTACCAGCTGCACAGCTACAAGCACATTTAAAGACTGCATGCTCTCCAGCTGCTACTTGCAGGACTATCTGTGAAAAGGTAGCGAGGACATTAGTGCAGTGATAGTATCGGTGACTTTAATATAAAGTTGTTAGATGTAGTTTCCACATGAGAACACAGAGTTCATGTTATGGAGTTAGGGTGTGATAATAAACCCGTAGCTCTTGGTGGAGTATTTTATCTGGCTGAATGCATTGCATGTGTTATGTACGTATACAGGATATATCAAACCATCTCCACCATATGCACATTAAAGAAATAACCACTGAGCTTCACTTGACATGTACAGTAGGCTACATTTACTTTTTTTTTAAATAATACAACATTTTATTGCGATTTTATACTTAAAATATATAAGTAATATATTTACAATAATTCAGCCATTACAGACACTGCTTGGCTCCAAACTGTGTGCAACATAATATGTGAAATGAAAAAAATGTGCATAAACTGTCTGCGTTACATCTTCAATGGTGCCATTCAGCATTTTCAGCAGGAGGACAAAATAATGTTTGTTTCCTCCTCATACTGACCCTCCAGCTGGATGACTTTTGATATACTGCTCACGGGACACCTACTGGGAGTTTTTGTACATTAAAACAGGCGCATTTCTGCCTTAACCTGGGATATTGTGTTATGAACAAATTAACAGAAAAAAGCATTTTTTCAAGTCAAGAGCCTGACTTTTAATGAGCACCCAAAACTGTACATACTGTGCAACCATCATGAAACAAGTAATGAAACAAGTAATGAACTTAAATCAATGAATCATGAAGTGTCATTGTCTGATACATACACGTGTTTCTTATGAATATGATCCTTTGCAATGCATATATCAACAATACTTAATAGCCTGTTGACTAAGGCATATTTATCAAGAAGAAATGTGCAGAAATGTGATGTGTATTGGATTTAATTTATGCATAGGATTGCTTTTTTTCATTGCACACAAAACATTCCCTTAAATCGTTAATTACTGTACATGATGTACTCTTGTTAGTTATTGAATGCAGAATTATCGTACCAAGTGTCAGGTTAACACAATAATAGTTCCTAGTTTATTTAATGGAAGTGGTGTTGAGTTCTCAGGATTAGTGTGAGATCTTACATTAGAGTCAGTGTGATTAACAATGTAAGAGCTTATACCAGATCCAGGATGAGAAACAAGATGAGGGTCTGGGCAAGAGATGTGATGAACATGGTTGAGAGCCTCGGTGAGAAACAGTATGACAGTCAGAGTGACGAACCATATTAGAGCCAGGGTGAGGGCCTGTGATGGGCCATCCATGCTTCACACTGCTGTGGCCCAGATAAATAGTCTGACAGGTCCATCAAGAGTGATGTAATGCTTTCTATGTCCCTCAACATTGTATCCAAGAACCAGTGATGGAGAGCTCTCACTGGCAGATGAAATGATACATGTATGCGTTGCATCCACATTCACTGGATAACAAACCACATTTTATCTTGAATATAGTTTTTTTTTTCAGTATACTATGATATTATATAATGAATTATTTAAATTATAAATTAAATACAACAAAATAATACCATCACTCAACATTGTGGCTACTTATTAAAAAAGGCCAACAAAATAAAAAGATTAAACAAAACTGTTAAATTCAGAGACTGTTCTGTTATCTTTTCTTTAGATTCTTCATGGTATCCTGAAGGACCTTAAAATAAGAGGTCTTTTTTGTTTTGTTCCCAAGACAATGGTAATTGCAAAGAAATTCCATTTATATACCCAGGGTTTTCTCCAAAGCTGCCACACTAGAGCTTCAAAAAAACAAATATCCACTATAGTCATGCTAACCAGCCACCGTCTCTGATGAGAGGTGGATAGGTCTCTTTCATCTGTGCCACAGTGTAAAAATTAGTCCATGGAGTGGTTATTAATTTCTATTCTGCATCCAGTGTCCTTGTTTGTTTGGGAAAGACAAAGACCGCCTGCGTGCATGCTGTCTCCAGCTTCCCTCGTCCTTCTGTTATGCTCCCCCTGTTTCATATGCCCTCTTTAATATCACCCACCCCTCACTCTCCAGGCCCCCATCCAATCCTCATTCCTGAGATGTTGTAGTGTCTGTGACACCATCAGCCATGTTCGAAGGGTCATTAGCACAGCCATCATTAAATAAATGAAATCAATCCCAAAAACAGCTGGCTCCTGGGGGGGGGGGGGAACTGGGAATATACCGGGAGGTTCAGGCAGAAAATATTGATGGGGATGCTGTTGTGATGTGAGCACGTGTGTGTGTTTATATGTGTGCGTGTGCGTGTGCGTATGTGCGTGCATGTGTGGCTGGTGGATGGTGGAAGGCCTCATATCATGAGCATTAGATTGTTCTCGATCTTCGCCACAGTAATTATGATGTAAGTGGAACAACAGCGTGAGGTGTGTGTGTGGTAATTAACCCCAGGCAGCTGAGAAATGAGTCTAATGTGGAGAGCGGGATGTTGAATCTGTTCAATCAATCCTTTCTCTCTCCTCTGGAGCATTTAAATGTATCAGTGACCTTGTAATGGTTAACGGCGACAAACATTTGAACCCATTTAGCACATCACCGTCTCTTCATTTATTTTTCTTCCCAGTTTTTGTCACATTGAAGGGGACTTGAGGAGACTGGTTTGACTTTGTGCTGTAAGAGTCTATTTCTTGTTTAATCATACAGCGTATAAAGAATTATTCAATGTGGTCAGTCACATGAGCTTGTCTCTATGTCAAATTAGTACAACAATTTTATGAAGCCTTGAAAATGTTGTGAGATGATTAACATGAAAATGGAATATTAATTTAAGAACTAAATTTCAGAAAGACGAGGATAATAGAGTGAATCGCACATTAGTGACCATTGAATGTATGTCATAACCAATATTATTTCCATATGAACTATACAGCAATGCAATTTTGGTCTGTTTTATTGCCCTGAATCAGTGACAATTTTTAATATACAGTAATTAACAAAAAAGTAATATCAATTAAACTGGCCTGTGGAGTAATTGGAAATTACAGAATACAAGAGGGCAAAGCATTCAAGTTTGCTGACAAAATATGATTGTAATGTTTACATAGAAAATGTAATTTTAAGGGTTGGTGGTAATTTTATGAAAATAATTAACACTTGTGCATTAGGATGAGTCATGTGCTAGTCTAGTACAGATACTTCAGAAATTATTGGACAGTGTATCCTAATTTATTGATGTAAATGGTTCAATAATAATTCAGAAGAGGGAACAAATGTTGGCGGTCTGTATGCAGTTAACTGCCCATTTTTATATGAGATTACCTAGCTACCAAAATATAATTCCTGCAGCAAAAACAATATGAAACATGGCTCTGCTGCTTAGCTTAACATTAGGCACACAATTTGTGTTATCAGATGTTTAACAAGATCATGTTAATGAGTAATACTGTTCTGGTACTGCTTTTTATATGTGGTTATGAGTGGTTTTGATTTTCTATTTTTTACAATGCCCCAGAGGTATGATAATGCATAAAGTGTTGATTACAGTCAGTTCTCTTTCAGGAGAGAAATAGGTGTGGTAAGGGTTCATTTAAAACCAGGTGGATGGTACTGGGAGGGTTGTGGATGTTTTGCCTAAAATGCATGCCAGAAAGAGAGATTCAGGGTTACATCGGGGTCTGTCTGTGTCTCATATGGAGCACAGGTCATGGAGGTGAGCCACATGATTCAACACCCTGTAGAGGGGATGGCACATTAATCAGTAAAGTAACATAATCTGCCACAAATGGGGGTGTATACCGCAGCCAAACTCATGACTAAAGGCACTATTAGCAATGCCAATCAGAGCAGTGTTCGCTCACATAACCAGGCCAACCTGGGAAATTGCAAGACTCGTTCACACAGAGAGAATGCATCAATATAATTGGAAATTCTGACTGGAAACCTGTTACTTTCAGAGGTGGTAATGCTGAGAGACATACTGTGACTGAAATAGATTGAGCTGATGATGTAGAACATTAGATAGCAGAACTAAAGAGTAGTTCATGAGTATTAGAACAGTTTTGCATTGGCTCTGTACTCCAGTACATTGGATTTGAAATTAAACAATGACTATGCGATTAAGTGTCAATTTTAAGATTTTATTTGTGGTTGTTTACATCTACATCTGATTGTGTAAATGCAGTGCTTTGTATAGATTCCCAAATAATAAAAGGGCCTACGACTTAAACCCATTGTTCACCCATTATGGATTTTAACAGCCTCAAACACCTGTGAAGCTGTGTCAGCACGTTAACCAAATACCTACAAAACTTAAGTATATGTCATGTATCACATTTTAGTCATCACAGCAACTGCAAGACTTCTACTCAACATGTCAGAGTCAGGGGATAATTGATAGTTGGATGTGACTTCATGAGGTTTCTGATGTTGCCAGTGAGGTTGTGGTACATCAGGACAGAGGTATGGATAATTTGGTTAGGGAGTGTTTGTTTGGTTGCACCACCTGCACTGTCAGTCTTTACAGATGGACTTCAGCACCTTGATCCTGAGAGAGTTTGGTTTCAGTTATCACTACTTGTGTCTAATGCCATCAACTGCCCCTTATTTTATATTATATTTAGGTATACTTTGCAGTCCTAATGGATTAAGTTGTGTAATGGAGATTATTTTGTATCTTTATTGTCAACTTTTGCTCGGAATATATTTATGTTTCATGCTCATTTGATTAAGAAACCTTTCAAAACATAGTTTTATTGTTATTATGTGTTGTAACAATGTTTAAACTACAATATGTAACTTTCTGCCGCTAGGGGTCTCTCAACCAAAACAATGGACGGTAAAACTGGACTTTTGATGACGTTGGGAAGTTGCGTGGAATTATGGGAGTTTTTAGCGTTAAACACCTTCGCTGCCGGTTAGAATGTATCAGGACGAGTTTACCCATTCAAGTTTATTCACGTTACGTTTAGTAACGTTTATTCATGTTATTCTAATAAAATAGCTGCAGTTTCCCCAACATAATTATGTTTTTATTGATTAGATTTTTATTTGTAGCTGACCAGTGAGCTAGTGAGCCAGCAAGCTAACAGTAGCCAGCAGCTAAAACACAAAATATTTCAGATATCAATGTCAACTTTTGGATGGTTTCAACACCGGGGTGGACGGGGTTTGTTGTAACGCTAGCTAGCTACTAAACGAGGCTGAGAGACGGGTGTGGATCGTCGGGGAAATCTCTGCGACGGCGAGGATGTTCGATGCCTGTTGTGCAGCAGCAGAACATTTCCCAGCTGCCCGGAATTATCTCCCCTTCACTTTTCAGTAATCTTAACTTTTCGTTTTGGTGCTTAACCCACCTTTTGTCGGGTTAATTTAGCTAACCGTAAATACAGCTAATCGCGAAGGGGGGAGAAATTCGGCAGGGAGGAGATTTTCGGCACATACACCGGTAGCGCTACGGAGATGTAGCCAACGCTATGGATGGCCACTGTTGTGACTCAGTGCTGGGTCTGATATGGTCTGTTTCCCGACATTTAATTAAACTGCTGTTAGTTAGCTGTTAAGTTCTGGCCGGGGAGTTGCTGTAATGAAAGTAGCTGGCTGATAGCTGACTGGGGGCTAACGGTAACTAGCTAGCTAGCTATATGTCCCGGGGCTGTTGTCAGCTGTTATCCCGACTGAGTCTCTCTACGCCGGGGGAGTGAGGCAGACAGATCGGGGTGTGCTAGCTGGCTAAATTAGCATTAGATTAATCGTCTATCTATACCCTAATGTTAACGTTACTAGTGAAGTTATTCGTGGGTTAGCCCAGTCCTGTTAATTGTGGTCGAAACAGTCATACTAAAAATAACTTGTTGAAAAATAGCGTGTTGAATGATGTTGTAACCTCATAATGTTACCCACAAAGCATTAGCATCAACGTTAGCTAGCTACTTGTCAACCAGCACATTGTAGTAACGTTAAGCTGGTATCGATATAAATAAATAAATAAGGTCTCTGTTGTATTACTGTGATAAAAAGTGGGATGTAATTAATCACAAAATGATGCTGTATTGCAAAAAAGCAGTATTACGGTTACAAGTAATTTTTTTTCTGTGACATTGTATGATTTATAATTACTCCTGAACGTATCATCTTGGTGCCAGTGTTCTGACGGAAGTTAGAGTAACTACACAGTGAAAGGTTATATGATGCCACTGACGGGCGACTAAAGGAAACGTCCCGTGTCTGAAAATAAAATAACAGATTTCTCTGGGTTTGACATTTGGTGGAAACATTTGGGATAGTGTAAGAACACAACTCATAAAAATATATAACATAGCTATGGTTGTTTTTAGACATTTTAAAGCAGAAATGTTACATATTGTACCTTTAAAAGGGTCAGAGTAAAGTTAATTGTTTTTAACATGATAGATGCAAGGCCATATGTACCAGTTGCATTTTTTTTTTTATTTCTAAATGTATCTGTCACTCATCAGTATTACTGCAATTGAAATATGATTATTACATCATAACCTTTTAAACACGGAATACCTGTTTGCCAACAAAGGCTATATTGGGAGCATTTGTAAGGATTCCGTGAGATTGAGAAGAAAACAAAAGTGTGTTTTCACTCATGGTAGGAGGGTGTATGACAGTTAGAAATGTATTTGTGATACAGAACCTAGACCTGAAGTGGTTACAGGCTTTATGTAACTTACTCAAAAGAAGTATAAAAAATGAGAATGCTCTTTTAGAACACCTGTGATTACACCTAATTACAGTCAATTGTTTTATTATGGAGCATCTATTAAGTCCCCAGTGTTCTAACAATTGTAAACAACAGTATAGTATGAAGTAACTGCAGCTGATTCCAGCAAGAAATGGCCATACTATCAGTCAGTCTCAGTCAGCTACAGCATGTACAGAATATAAGGAACAATGACAAGCTGTGATAATAAAATGTTTGTGATCTGTAGCTCTGTATCGGTATGCCCCTCACTCCAAACAGGCAAGAAACAAGACCTGCAAAATGTATGTTCAGTTTGCCAAACAGTCTGTCAGTCACTTCCGCCCCAAAAGGTTAACTGCTGGGTAAAATGACAGTACTTCTGTACGGCCATGCCAGCATTGATCAGAAAAGTTTGGGTCCATCCTTTAGGGTGTAATACATGTATGGACACATGCCCTGTGTAGAATTTTGATCCATGGGACTCCGAATTGAGCTGAGTTAGATATTATGGATATCCCTTTGTGCAAACATTAGTGAACATACTTTTATTTTTTTATAGCACAACATATTACAATAATAATTGTATAGTAGGTGTAGATAAATATATTTCGACCCACGCAGCGCGTCGTAGAAGCGTTCCAGAAGCGGCTCTCCGCTCTGCTCCACTCTTCACAGCGCTTCGCGGCCAGTGTGTCCCTATCGTAAGTATGTTCCTTTCTCACTGTCTGAGCCAGTTCCCATTTCACTACCAGACCTGGAACCTGTATCTTGGTCTTTTCTGTCCCTCAGTCAAAGGCTGTCCCTCAGACCCTGTCTTTTCCTGAGCTTTAATCTGTTTTACTGTCAGAGCCAGCTTCTGTCAGTTCCATAGCTTGACTTTTGTAAGCCTCTGCTCAAGTCTGTTCCCCTCAGAGCTTGGCCCATGTCAATTTATCTTAATTCTGAGCCATAGTACTGCATTGTATTGTATTTCCCTTGTCAAGCTTAGTCTTCCAGCATCCAGCCCTTTTTAGTCTAATTGTTCTCAGCCTGTTCCTTGATTTTGGGTATGTGTGGTTGGATTTATTGACTTTTGTGGTCCTGTCGGTTTTCCCCAGCTATCATCCTAAGTGTTTCCGCCCATCCTCCCAGCATCTGGACCACACTCCTGAGCGGTCTCTCCTGTCCCCTGGCTGCCTTCCCGAGCTGTCCCAACACTGTTCCCACTGGCTGAGAAGTCCTTCCCTGCCAGTTACCAGTGCCCAGGCAGACCCCCTGAGCAGTCCAGCCTGTTTCTCCAGTCCAGTGATCATCCTCCTGGTAACTGTCACAGCATCCATGCTCCCTGTTACCACATCTGGCAATGGTTTTTAAGCAGGGACCTGCCTCTCTCCAACCCTAACCACCGCTCCACAGAGCAGGGTGGTTGTCTCAACACACATGATTTCAATATTTAACCACTATTATGGCTACTGGCAGAGATCCCAGCTCCACATTATGACTAAAATCAGTTTAACTGACCTCTGGGCCAATAGCCCATTTGTCACATTTTAGCCATATCCAGGCAAATCCTTTCTTTTTTTTTTAGATATCTACTTCACTAAAAAAAATTGTCAGACTTTTCTTTAAAAAGCACATATATTTAAGTTATTGTTAGAGTCCTTTCATATTAAGTAAATCATCACTGGCCTCAAAGTTTTAGTTAAGACAGGGAGAGCACACCTCACTGCCCTTCCATGTGCATATATGGAAAGCCTTAAGCAGGGAGAACAGTAGTACAGGATCCCCATAGGGTACAGAACAGAGTGGCATCAATGACAGAGACACGGCATTGATTAAGTCAGATAACATAAATTTAAAAGGAGGAGCTGAGGTTGAGGTGGTAGCATAGATGCAGCAAGGTAGGCTGGGAAAAGCAGTTTAAATAGAGCACGCTATTTGGAAATCCAATCAAAAGAGGAAATCGGCTGAGCCATCAGCTGGTGTGCTGGTTTAGGAACTATCAGCTATGAGCTGAGATAATAGCCAAGCTTGACTCCGTGACCTGCCAGAACTTACGGTATGCCATTATAACCATAATTACAGCTACAGGAACTCAGGAGAACCATGCGCTTGAATGCGATGTGTATTTATTTTTTTATTTATCAATTTAAATTTTTTATTTTAAACATGATGGTTTGAACAAGGACCATCCAAGTGTTCGGACTGGTAAGCTGATGCACCCCCTCAAAATAAACGTGAAATACAGTCTATGGGCAAAGTCTTTCTGGGGCAGCGGTTACAATTCCACCACTGGCCGCTAAACCCATGGTTGCTTCAAGACATGCCGCTGTTCCTGGGGGCTACATTATGAGGCAGTGTGAGAATCTCGTACAGTAAAAAGGGAACATCACTGCCTTTATCGCTGACACAAGAACTTCAAAACACTACCAGGGTAAAAAAAAAAAATTAAACACAAGCACCGAACTCCTGTGAAATAAAGCTGCGTCCAAGTGTGGTCAGAAACGTCGTTAACTACAACGATTTGCGAAATATAAAAGTCTATTTGCGCTTTGGAACTGCACTACCCAGCGTTCTCTGAGGGAATGTGATCCCGTTGCTGGAATGACATCATCCATTAGTGACACTGGCTCAGGTCTAGCAGTGGAGGTAGACGGAAGCGGGGCGGCTGATTTCGCACCGGACTCCAAGACTTCAAACTTGGAATTCATGCCAGCGAGCGGTGACTGGATGCCAGGCAAGGCGGACAGGACGGGGCCGTCCTGCGAGCCCGCAGAGCCAGCCGCTGGAGCTGAGCACCGGCATCTCTTACGGGAGCAGCAGAGTCAGCGTTTCTCCTGGGGGCAGAAGAGCCAGAAAACAGAGTTCCCTAATTCAATTCAATTTTATTTATAGTGTCAAATCACAACTGTCGAAGAATAAAACTAGAGCTTTGAGAGTGAACCAAAATAGTAAAGTTGTGGGCCGGACAGCTTAACAATGCGCTGAAAGACACTATAAAGGTCCATAAAGCTAAGGGGAATGTACAACCCGGTCTCACGGCAGTTCGTGTAAATGTACACGTTATTCTTAATCTATTGATACGTGTTCACGGAGACGTTTTCCTCGTTTTTTTACGTGTAACTGTCACGTTATTTTTTACGTGTAAATGTCACATTATTTTCTCGGGGAAAGGACGCCGGGAGGCGGCCAAAAAGTCACATTATTTTTTCGGGGAAAGGACGCCGGGAGGCGGCCGAAAAGGTCGCTCCATAAACGGGGCAGGCGCCGCTCGGGGACCAGCCGGAGGCGGCGGCGAAAAGGACGCTCCATAAGCCGGAAGCGCGCCGAGGGCGACCCGTGCGCCGCGGGGGCGCCCCACAACGGGATGGCGGAGGTTGGGTTTAGGAAAAAACTTTACGGGGAAAGGGCGCCTTAAACGCCGGAGAAAGGGGCCTTAAACGCCCGGGAAAGGGCGCCTTAAACGCGCGAGCCACGCCCAGTAACACGCGGGACAAAACGCCACACGCAGGGACGCCATCCCCGGGAAACAAAGCGCCGCAAACGGGACGCGATCCCCGCTCGCCCGGGTGAAAGTCCTGTGTTGTTTGACCCATCCACCACCCCGACCAACCTCCCTACGCGGATTTTCGGCTTTTTATATTACTCCCTACAATTTCGTGCTGTGGTAACGAAATATGCTTCCAATTAAATACATTAGTTCACATTTTCGTGTTGTCCACCACGTAAAAAACGACAAAAACGTCTCCGTGAACACGTATCAATAGATTCAAATAATGTCACATTTACACAAACTTCCATGAGACCGGGCTGGAATGTAAGAGTCAGGTGATAATTACCTGTGGGCTTGTCACTATAAATGGCCTAGTCATGTAATCCAATTATTGATTATAGCCACTTTAAAAATTCTGCTTTGTAAATTCATATATTAATTACCCAAGGAGGTGTGCTTTGCATTGACAAATGACACCACTGGTTTCCCCTCAGGGTGGAGCTGACAGATCAAGGAGCGATTAAGATGGAAAAATCTTGATGTCGCCATTCTGTGTTGCTGAGGATCATTGCTGGTGACAGGCAGGGTTGTTCCACTCCCACCCAGCTTGAAACAGTTGCCACAGGGTATATACACCTCATCAGTCTTCACCTGTCAAAATCAGTTTCAGCATCAAACTAGCTAAGATCAGGCATTGTGCTAAATGCTCCACTGCAAAGATGGAAAATTTGTCTTAGAATTGGAACGGTTTAGAATGATGTGAGAATCTCGGACGTTGTAGTTTGTGTAAAAAGATTTTAAAGATTAAATTTGGTGTGTTTTTGCCTATGAGCCCTAGCTGCACCAATACTCTCACATATCAGCAAGATATTTGAAAAAGTTGACATCTAGATGCTATCTTTGTTATTTTGGTATATTTTTGTAAGTATATAAAAAGGCACTAATAAATGCATTCACTACCATTGTAGTATTTGTTCTCCAACAAAACTACTTGTAAGAAAGCCCCAGGGTCCTGTTTGACACTCACGTTAGTCAAGCCACACCAAAGAGTCACTGACTCTATAAAACACTCTCCTCTACAAGCTACTCTGATTTTGTACTAGTGTGTGTGTAATGGCTTGTTTGAAGCTCTAACGTGACGTCTAACTTCAGCATGGTTTAACAAGTGGAAGAGTGCAGCTGGAGAAGCTACTTATCTTAACTGACACCGAAAACACCCCCTTTTCACAATAGATGAATTTCAACATCACTTTCAATTAAACCACTTAAACTATATTGAAATGGTTTTACTGGTGGGAAAAAATACAGGTTATTTATAGACCCCAGGGAAATAAAATAAACCTTGACTAAAGGTCAAAAGGTAAATTATGTTTGCAGCTTTTTTTTAGCACCACCCACAAAAGGTGGGTCCACACTAGCTGCTTATTGTTCATGTTGTCTTTAGAGTCCACAGTTTGACTTTCATATGATTAGGAAAATAATGTCAGGAGACCTTTGGAATTCAAAAATAATCAAATTACTGGCTTAAGTACCATCTATACCCTAGCGCTAGCTGGCTTTGGTTGACAAGGTGCTAGCAAAACACTGAACAAGACATATTTAGGCGACCAAAATGTTCCAATTAAATTTGATGGAGTGAAAACACACAGTGAGAGGGTCAAAACTATTTCAAGGCTATTTTAATGTACACAGTGCTATGGTTAACATTATGCCTCTATCATGATTGACAGGTCACCGTGTAGCCACGCCCTAAAGCATGCCCTGCTTTATCGACTTTTTATAAAAATATATATAATCATACATAATTTACAAAATTAACATCATGCATATTGAAGGAAACTTCAAACTAGCGATTGAGATCATAAACTCATTATGAAAAGGTTTACTGAGGTAATAAATCTAGTGAGAAGTGGGGTAATTTCCCCATGAGTCTATTAAGAGGTAGTAGAGGCCATACCACCTCAAAATCAATGCTCCCGATGAAAACTTATAACTGCCATGTTATCTGTGATCTGTGTGTTTTTGTAGCAAAATTCAAAATTCTAATCTTGTTTTTGAGTTAAAACAAGTTAGCATGAAGGAGGGGAATAGTATTTTCTTTGACCCCATTTTCAGTTCAATGTATTTCACCCACCATCTCAGTAATAGTCAGTGAATTAATTGGTCTTTTAAATTCTATTTTACTCACAGCCTTGCTTTTACCACTCTTCTAATTGTGTGTTTCATGAATTCATGCATTGTTATATATAGGCCAACATAGTGGGAAAACAATAATGTTCAAACAAAAAAAATCATCCCAGACGGCTACTAAGTACAACAGTACAACAATTAGATTTACCACATTTTGCATCTTAGAACATCCCTAAGCAGTTTCAATGTTTTTAGTACTGCTATGGGAGGATTAAATGCACTCCCGTTTTCTAATTCATGCTAAACTGACACTTTCCTTAAATATTTGATCTTCAGCTGATTATCTTAACCTGGATTACAGTCAAGCAATGTTGTCTGAAAATGTAAATGTTTCCCAATGGGTACAGTAATTAAAAATTAATCATTGTGCGAGTGCTAAGTCACTGTAAACCAAGTTTCAGCTCCTAGTTTTTCATGACTATTTCATTGGAATGGGTCTTGTGAGATTTCTTCTCACTTTCTGTGGAATCTCTGAATACGTGTTTACTTATTTATTCCGATTATAATCGCTTTAAAAGCCCAAACAGAATAAAAATGCTCAGTGCCGGAAATAGGCCGGAACTCACCGGTATTGAGTACCGCCCCTTCAGATTTTTGTCCACATGAGTACCGTTACTTCTTACTGAGTAGCTCCACCTCCTGTAGTGAGTAGGTACGCAACTAGGGTTGGGTACCGTTTACATTTTTCCCGGTACCAAAATACTATACCCAACGGTACCTTTTTTCTGTACTTTTCCTTTGTATAACAAAAAATGAATTTCAGTTTATTATATTATATATATTTAGTTAGAACATTTTGCTATTTATTTAAAATATTTTACACACCACACAAAATAAAACACCTCCCTCTCCCCCCCCAAACTCATCCCTACAACCTATTAAATCAAATAATTATTAATTTCTCACACTGCACTGTAACCTTTATTCTTGTATTTGGATCTCATTATTTTTTAGCCTGTTTTTATTTTCTATCTCTTTTTAACTGCTCTTTACTGTTTTATGTAAAGCACTTTGAATTGCCTTGTTGCTGAAATGTGCTATTGAAATAAAGTTACCTTGCCTTATAACCTTCAGCCTGTCAGTCAGTCAACAGGGCATAGAGAACACTGCTGTGCCTGCCTGTCTCAGAGGAAGTGTTAACCGCACCGTGACCTCTTTCACCTCGCCATTAATATTATATTGCAGCAAATGCTGTCCGCGTGGAGTTTTGCAACTGCTTTACCGGCATTGCCGTCACTCACTGTGACTTTAACAAGCAGAGTCTACGTAGTTTCGCTCCGTCTGCACCGCAGCTAAAATTTGGCATGCCCTCCATCTGGACGTGAATGCGTGGGGACAGCTTTTGTCGCTACAGCATTACGACTGCGGTCAGAATGCACAGGGTAGACACGTTTCTTCGTCTCCAGGGCCGAATATGTACTCACTCCAAAGCTTATTCCAATCATTAGCTGGGAAACAAGACACAAAACGGCAAACTTTGCTGTTCATACACACATCTTAAACTGTCCTCTGCTCCGACTGCTCGCTCTCTTCCGCTCACATTGCACTCACCGGCTCCCTCCCCCCTAAAAAAATAGGATTAGAGTTGAACATCAGAACCACTGTTCCCTCTAAAATGAGGATTTATTAGGCACCGTAAATACCATGTGCCCCCTTAACGCCTCACCCAACACACACAAACCCATTTTCTTTCAGAACATCCTGAACTCTTTGAGGGAAGATTTCGACAAAGTATTGGAAACCTTTCAAGGGATCTGAGTCCATGATGACTTCATAGCTTTTTGGCGGCACTTTCACAGGCAGAGACAGATGGTGGAGATTTACAAGATGATTCAACAATTGCGGAAAAGCCAGATGGGTAAAGAGGGGGCACTGTTCTATTAATAAAAGTGGATTAGAGAAAGTGCAAAAATATCAAACTATCCCAAAACAAATTTTTACAAGAGGCTTGTTAGAAATGACACAAATCAATTGAGAAATATCACTACAAACAATGGTCATTTCCTCTTCAGCAACCATTTTAAATAAGCCATTGGGTTAAAGGCTTTGTAATACTTCTTGGTAAAGATGGCTATCATCTACAAACTATGATTACTAGGGGTGTCACGATTCTCCAAATCCTCGATTCGATTACATTTTCGATCCTAAGGTCACGGTTCGATTCTCGATTTAAAATAAAAAAATGTTAAAGCACAGGCTGCTATGCCATTTTTAGACTACACTTTTATGCAATATAATATCTGACCTTTGTTCGCAATGTACCACACTACATTGTCAAATTTAAAACATTTATTAACAACATAATGTAACAAAAACGTATATCTATAACCTGCCATCTAGTTTCTCTTTTGTAACTGCAGTCTTCTTCACAGAAGAGGACATTAAAGTTCACAACAAAACAAACAAAAAACAATTAAACAGCCATGTCCATAGTGTTCTCTGAACAATTAAGTGTCTTAACAAACTATTTCCGAACAGTTGAACATATACCACACAGATTAACTGTCATGTTAGTCGTGCTGCCAGTGGAAGAATATGGTACACGCACGTAGCGGAGCTTGCAAACTGTGGCTTTTTTGTCGACAACGCAAACGTTGTCAACAGTGTTGGGAAAATTCACTTTCTACATGAACTACACTCACCTTAAAGATTATTAGGAACACCTGTAAGATTTCTCGTTAATGCGATTATCTAATCAACCAATCACATTGCAGCTGCTTCAATGCATTTAGGGGTGTGGTCCAGGTCTAGACAATCTCCTGAAGTCCAAACTGAATGTCAGAATGGGAACAAAAGGTGATCTAAGCAACTTTGAGCGTGGCATGGTTGTTGGTGCCAGACGGGCTGGTTTGAGTATTTCCCAATCTGCTCACGCACAACCATTTCTAGGGTTTACAAAGAATGGTCTGAAAAAGTAAAAACATCCAGGATGCTGCAGTCCTGGGGGGCCAAAATGCCTTCTTGATGCTAGAGGTCAGAGGAGAATGGGCCGACTGATTCCAGCTGATAGAAGATCAACTTTGACTCAAATAACCACTCGTTACAACCGAGGTATGCAGCAAAGCATTTGTGAAGCCACAACACGAACAACCTTGAGGCGGATGGGCTACACCAGCAGAAGACCCCACCGGGTACCACTCATCTCCACTAAAAATAGGAAAATGAGGCTACAATTTGCACGAGCTCACCAAAATTGGACAGTTGAAGACTGTAAAAATGTTGTCTGGTCTGATGAGTCTCGATTTCTGTTGAGACATTCAGATAGTAGACTCAGAATTTGGCGTAAACAGAATGAGAACATGGATCCGTCATGCCTTGTTACCACTGGGCAGGCTGCTGGTGGTGGTGTAATGGTGTGGGGGATGTTTTCTTGGCACACTTTAGGCCCCTTAGTACCAATTGGGCATCGTTTAAATGCCACAGCCTACCTGAGCATTGTTTCTGACCCTGTCCATCCCTTTATGACCACCATGTACCCATCCTCTGATGGCTACTTCCAGCAGGATAATGCACCATGTCACAAAGCTCGAATCATTTCAAATTGGTTTCTTGAACGTGACAATGAGTTCACTGTACTAAAATGGCCCCCACAGTCACCAGATTTCAACCCAATAAAACATCTTTGGGATGTAGTGGAACGGGAGCTTCGTGCCCTGGATGTGCATCCCACAAATCTCCATCAACTGCAAGATGCTATCCTCTCAATATGGGCCAACATTTCTAAAGAATGCTTCCAGCACCTTGTCGAATCAATGCCACGAAGAATTAAGGCAGTTCTGAAGGAAAAAGGGGGTCAAACACGGCATTAGTAGGGTGTTCCTAATAATCCTTTAGGTGAGTGTAGTTCAAAGTTCAGTTCACAAATTTTAAAATGAACTAGTTCAGTTCAGTTCATACTTCAAAATTTGAACTGGTTCATGTTTTTTTTTTTTTCATATGTTGCTATTATTTTTAAAAATTATTGCCACAGCCCATATAGAACCACAGACAGCAATTATTTTATCAGTTTTAACACTGAAACTATGTGTCAGATTTCATCTTCATAATCAGTTCAATGTGCCATTTCAGGTTTGCTGTGACTGAAGTGCGGATTTTCTTTTTGAAAGCCGGCGGGCAAAGTTTACAAAGAATTTTTCGCATCCTCACCGATCGTTTAAATTATCATATAACGCCTCCTTGCTGCCTCGTCGCCTCTCCATGTTGCTTTTTGGTTTGATGATGCATGCGGTGGTGCAACACTGGTGGCTGGTGTTGCCAGATTGGGTGTTTTTTCCGCTACATATTAAGGCCTGTTTATGGTGTACTTTAGCCGGGTTTTCGCCTGGAAGGCTCTAGAGAAATCAGGCACCCTATTGAACGAAGTTAAACTGAGAGAGTGTGCTGTTCACAGACACCAGAATAAACGAGTTCACAGTAACGTTCATCAGGCAGTAATACAGTACTTTCAGTTCACGTTCGCCCAAAATATGAACGAGTTCATGAACTATCGTTCAGTGAACGAGTTCATGAACTATCGTTCAATGAACGCGTTCAGGCACAACACTGGTTGTCAACATAACTCACTGGAAATCCAAAATACTTCCACACTGGCGACTTCAGTGAAATAAGAGGGGGTTCAAGTTCTGTCGACAGGTCTCTGCAGTTGTCATGCTATCTTTTGATTGGCTGTAGCTAAATTAGAGAAGGGTGACTGACTCGCAGCACTTCAACACGCGTGTTGACAAACTGACCAAAGAGCCGGTTAATTAACCTGAGTAGTTTCACTGAACCGGGAGAATGAACCAACTCACTCCTGTTTTTTTACCTCATTCATGCCGGCCGGCAGCGCTTCGCTCAAACTGAGTACGATCGGTGTATGCTCCGTTGTGTGTAACTGGTCTTCTTCTGCTACTGTGTGTGTAGTAATCTAGCTCATTAGCGCCCCCAGTGGAGTGGTGGTAGAATCAATCAGGAAATGGACTACCTCGAGCAGGCTACACGTGTATGTTTTTTTCTATTTTTTTTTTCCGTTTGGCAAGCTGACCGGATGTGACATGGGGGC
Organism: Perca fluviatilis; assembly: GCF_010015445.1. Lineage (NCBI taxonomy): Eukaryota > Metazoa > Chordata > Actinopteri > Perciformes > Percidae > Perca > Perca fluviatilis. The sequence continues at coordinate 20,150,285 of NC_053114.1, forward strand.
GTGGCAGCATCGACAATTTCATTTTTGCATTCAAAATTTGAGATTGTCACTTAATTCCGGACCGAGACACCCTTAATGACAACGATCCCAACTACGCAGACAAGCAAGACCATCTCTGCACCCAACTGTGAGAGTCAGAGTGGGCAGAGAGGCAAGCGTGAAGGAATTGAGCACCGAATGCAACTTCTCTGCTGGGCATCCTGCGAGCTAGTGTCCAGGCATCGGACAGCAAGCTGGTTGTCCTACGTGGCTGCGTCGGATTCCAGCGGGATGTCGGGAGCTGCGGTTTCCTTTTGCCGAAACTTGGCTGGACCTAGTAATGCCAGTGCCATTCAACCGGGGGACTCTTTTTCTGTGTCCCGATCTGACAGCCACATTCCGCTTTATGACGAATCATCCACAAGCTGAAGGAGCTGATGGGATAACATTTCAATACCTCATACGATTTTGTTACAAACAAGTATTGATTGATTAATTAATTAATTTGTATGTGAGAGGTTAATTAATACTTGTAAGGCTGTTCATGTTTATTAGTTTGGTACATCCTACGGTTAAATGGGCTATACTCAAAATACTGAAAATAAATCTGTCTGGCTTGGGATTGCCTCCACAACAGCTTTCCTCAGAGTTTGATTGACATTCAGAGTCTGGGCCAGGAATGGCTGCACACAGCTCTCGCCCCTGATGTGACAAGCAAACATGGAGCTGGCTAAGCCATAATGGCAGCCAGATAACAACGACAATAGTGCTTCCACTGGCTGGCTAAATTCTGCCGCTCAGCACTTCACACTACCCAGGTCGGGCTTCCGTGGGAGATTGGTGCTCATACGGAGCTCATACCGATGATCAGCGCATCATGAAGGGAGAGTGTGTGTATAGGGAATGGAGAGTGCTACAGTGCAAACAGAGCATTAGTTAGCTCCATGGTTAGCTCACACTGGGTGGACCTGGCTTCTGCGGCAGAGTGGTGCTTATTAGGAGTATAGTTAACCATCCCGACCGGGACGTCGGCGTTATCAGCGGCTAAACTCTGTATGAACCCTGATCTCCCACAGAAGCCAGGCCAGGTTAGCGTGCAGTGCAGAGCTGTGGCAAGTTTGACGCCAATGGGAGGGACTCGCATGCAGACATGCACACATGAAGACCAGTCAGGCTAACAAAGTCAAGAACAGGGAAGGTCAGATTACAACACACACAGAGGAAGAGACTTCATTCTCTGTTCAGGGCGACATTACAATATCTTTACATAGCAAATATTTGTTTACTGCTATATTGATGTTTTGAATGTCAAATACAGACCCTTTAACTGTTAGCAGGACATCATTTGTCAATGCCTTCCAAAAATGGTACAAATCACTCTTAAAAAATAAATCTGTTCTACAATGGGACAATGCTTTAGTTAAGATTTGTTTAGGTTTGACTTGGTTAGGTTTAGGGAAAGATCATAGTTTGAGCTACAATAAGTACTCAGTTAAATTGGGATCGTTGTCGTCATGGTTACACTAATAAACGCATGGTTAAGGTTAGGGAAAAATCGTGTTCAATGTTAACTGTGGGTGACCAAACTGTTCACCCCGACCTCCTTCATACATGGACTTTGTCGCTCTATAACGTCACCTTACTTCGTCTTTTGCTCCTGTTAAAATTGCTTTGGCCACTACAGGCCTTTTTTTTTTTTTTTTTTTTCATTTTTGGGGGGGATGGGCATTTTAGTCCTTTATTTTAATAGGACAGCTGCAGACATGAAAAGGGAGAGAGAGGGGAATGACATGCAGCAAAGGGCCCCAGGTCAGAGTCCAACCCGCGGCCGCCGCCTCAGGAGTGAACCTCTATATATGGGCGTGCGCTTTACCAGGTGAGCTGCCCAGGCCTTTGTGACTTGAACATGAACATGTGTTGTTTTGGGGTACTTGCTGAATTGAGTGATGCGGTCGCTTGTCTTGGGAGGACAGTCTCTACAATACTGTTCTCACCAGAAAACCAACTGCATAAGATGTTTGTTGCAATTTTTTGACTTAGGAACGAGGCTGTGATGGATGGTTTGGACAACAAAGTGGGGAAGATTTGATTCATGTCCCATCTACTACCATGCAACCAGATAGAAAAACAAAATGTTCCCTGATACTAAAGGCCCTGACTAGGCATCCAGCGATTAACCGATTTCACAATTAACCACACTTAAGCTCCGTTACACCGAGTGTTAACTGACTGCACGCTATGTGTAGCAGTGTGTGCACTTCTTATTAAACCTCCTTAACATAAACGTTGCGTGCGCACACACATGAAATCAGTGAGCGAGCTGACGATAGTGCTACGTTCGTACGAGTCAAAACTCTGCAACAGCTCAATCATGTCACTGACGTTACCACTTAACGTTACTTACTTACTCCTCTTCATCCCCTATGGGACATAAGGCTGCAAAGAAATTTTCTCCATTGCACTTCATCCTTGGCAACATGCTGCACATCTCCCTGTGACAGATGCATCTTGGCTAGCAGCTCCTCCAACTATTAAACACACCAGCTAGCAGGGCCGTTTTCTAACCCAAAAAGGGCCAACTTCTTCTTAAGAAGGACAGCACTGTCTTGTTTTGTGGTGTGACTGATTCACCTCTAGTCTCTATTTAGAGACAGACTGCAGAAGAAATAAAATAGTAAATAGTCTGTGACACCCTAAGCGAGTTCTTGACTATTAAGAGATTTTTGTCTGCAGGGCTGTACCGGATTTTTTACAGAGAAAGAAATAACCTAGCCTTTTGGTGACGATCACATTGAAAAAGAAAATAGTATTAAAGTTTCTGTCAATCATGGGTCCATGTGAAGCATCAGGACCCATTGTTGGTGAGATGAACCAGAAATATTGACCGAACTGCTTGAGATGTCTGACATATTGGTCCTTTCTTTAATTAACCTATTTTATCTGCTTTTGTACCCAACTGTTTTAACTGCTCTTTATTCGCGTATCTATCAGTTCTTTAAATTCTTATACTGCACTGTAAAATTTATTCTTGTCTTTTAAATTGTTTTAAATTGTTTTCTAACTGATCTTTCATGTTTTATGTAAAGCACTTTGAATTGCCCTGTTGCTGAAATGTGCTGTATAAATAAAGCTGCCTTGCCTTGCCTCTAATCTTTTCAGATTAATTTAAATAAAAAGGTTGATGATTGATAATATAATCATTTTCAAAACATTCAAAACTGTTACTGTATTATTTTTGTTTAAAAGGCAGCAATAAATAACACATTAAAATCTAGAGTGTTCATGTGATTTCGTATTAGTAGTGAAATTAGTTAATGCATAATAACCATGATAATCATGAAACCGTGATTATTCTTCAGACTATAATCATAATTGTTGCATCCCTAGCCCTGACACACCAAGCCGATGGCCAGGAACTAGTGGCGCCTTCATCTTGGCCAAAAATGGGCACTGGAACACACCACACAGACTTACAGCCGATGGCCAAACACCACATACACCATATTTCCTGTGTGAGAGGAAATACCTCTCCATACCAGCAGGCGGTAGTAATCTATACTAATCTAACTAAACTAAGATAGCTTGCTTGCTGGGGGGCTAATTGTTTAAAGGTGCAGAGAGAGGGAGGTCTTAAGGTCTTTAAATAAAATTTCATTTTGTAAAGATCTTTAAAAAGACATGCTATTGTTTAATATATATATATATATATATATATATATATATATATATATATATATATATATACCTACACAAGTAGCTATGTATATCCCGTTATCCACGTTGGCTTTTTTTGTTTTGAAATAGGTTTATTGCAGATCAACATCTGGTACGGACTGAAATGGATCATACAAGCAACATTATTTTTCTATTTTCTTAATCATACAATAACAACAATACAGCAGCAACAATTGTAATTATTTGGCGGATTCGAAATACATCAATGGTGAGGCACAGTAGCAAAATGCAAGACCTATGTTAAGAGACTAAAGCGCAAACCAGGATTCAAAACAGGATTGAAAAATTATTTTTGCAACTACCATTATTACAGTATTAATATATGTGACCCCTCATCCCACACCTTCTTCCCTCAGTCCCCGTAAATGTTTCCAAACTGGTCCCCATGCCCTATCAAACACACTCCCTGCATTCATAAATCTAAGCTTCTCCAGATGGAGGACATGTTATTCCATCGTTCAAACCTATGTGTTTATTAGAAGAAATATTCAAATGTCATTTTTGGCCAGTTTTGACAGCTCTTATGTGTATTGGACTGATCAGATGAGATGAAAAATGAGAGGAGCCTTGTGCGTGCTATCACAGTCGCTTGTTTCCTTTCCTCACTACCGTTTTCAAGCTCAACAGCCAATCAGATGGACTGGCACCTAAGGATCACCAATTATGAGTCCCCCTTCTACTTCAATTACAAATTTTGCCTTATTTTAGTAATGCAAATAAACAATTTTATTCTTATTTTTGATCTTTTGAGCATGTATAATCCCTTAAAACTTTTTCATAGCTCATGCAAGCCCACAGGGGTGGCCCAAACCACTACTGTTTTACACCATCAGCATCACACAATAGCTGAAGTCTGCACACTTCATTTCATTGTTTATCGTATGTTGTGTTTGTGATATTTAGTCACGATGAGTAATGTGAGTCAGTCTCTTTGAACCTGATCTTCATCACCCACTTTAGGAGCCAAAATCAGCCTCTGTTGATATCCAATAAGGCTTATGTTACTACCTCAGCACAAAGCAAAACAATGTCATTATAATGGCAAAATAATGTGTTTTACACATCATTTTGTGGATTGCTATAGAGTGGGTATTGTAGTTCTTACATAATGCTATTAAGGTGTTACTCGAGTTAAATACTTTGTGGAATTGGCCAACGTTTGCACTATTTATTGCCATCAGCAAAAAAGGGAAAATGCTGCGATTGCAGTAGCCAATGTTTATATATTTTTGCACTGCCTTAATGTTGTGTTAATTGGTCTGAATCATACAACAGTAGCCTGCCCAGCTTCAAAAAAAGAATGTTCCTGTGACATTTCAAGTGTATAATGATTAACTGAAAGCTAATACAAAAGGGAGAAATAACCTGGAGGCCAGACCGATAGAACGACTCAGCCCATGTTAACCACAGCATTCGAGAAGGTGAAATCCCTGCGGACCCCGGACAGTGTAACTTACAGGCTGGTAGCATGCAGCTAAGTCAAAGGGTAACGTTAGCTTACCGGTAACATGCAGGTTGACTAATCCAGAAACAGTGGCCACTGCCGGAGCACATTTTGCCTTTGAGTGAGTTATGTAAACAAACAACACAGCATGTGTGGTCCTACAGGGACGTGGTGCCTTCATGTACCTTGCTAATGGTGGGAAAATTTCTGCTCATTTTTATACAGAAATTTATCTGTTTACCTGGCTCAAAATACAAACAACATCGGTCAAATGAAAATTCTACGGTATCGGTGTATCCCTAATACTTTGTATGAATTTTCGGTCTCTCCAGGATTTTGCAGCCTTTTTGGGGATTGTTGCGGGCCTAAATGCCTGATTTTGCAGGAGCTTTTGTAAAAAATTTCAATAAAGTGAATTACCATTTCATCTCCAGGTTCTCCTGTGAGTGTGTGTGTGTGTGTCGCGGGGAGAACTGAGCAGCAGCCCATCCCGCCTGGCAAAGCGCAGATGGGATTGAAACAGCAGCAGCTTTTAGTGACTGTAGAGTGACAAATCGTAACTGAATGTAGTAATGTAATAGAATTGTTTTATGTCTAGTCTTTCGCTGTACATTTTGTCGGTAAATGTGAGATGTTTGAGTCACACACGTCTCATCGTCATTCCAGAAACAAGGAAATGGATTTGGCCTTGTACGTGTGTTACGTCCAACACATCTCACTCCCAACTCGCCAAGTAGTGACGCTTGGTCAGTAGCTCTCAGCGTCAGATACCGATGCAAAAGTCTGGCACGTGGGATTGCTGTGATTGGTGGAAGTCGTGGGAAGCTCTGGTGATTGGATGAATTTACGGTGAAGTTGCAGAGATTGGACTAAATTGTGAGGTCACACTGAATTCACAGAGATTGGTTGAATTTGCTTGAATTGGGAGATTGCGAATTCCTGGACGGGCTGAATTTTACCCTTTTTCATTGTAGAAAGAGACATGTTTATTCACTGCATTGCACAAAGACCATCCAGTGGGAGTATCCAACTACGATTATCAAAATAAATGCCAGAAATTATCCCCAAATCCAAAAAATTCCTTTTTAAAAGATATTGTTACCTATGCTTGTGAGTTGTTTGCTTTTTTCCTGCTTCAACTCTCACCCACAGATAGGCACACATATTGAGGATCTCGTATCAACTTACAGTAGGCAGACACAATAAGACATTTTTAATTGCAATCTTATGCAAGAGCCATGCAATAAATACTGTTTTTGTGGTTTATAAAATTGCATGTCAATGTGTCAGAGAGGTGTTGATTCAACTGTGTAGTTAATAAGTATAATTGATTGATAATTTGGGACTGATTCAGGAAACATAAAAAATGATGCGACAGGAAAAAGTGACAAATGAACAAGGTATGAACTCAATAAAGAAAATGCCCAAACTGTTCATTAAAAGCTAATTTACACCACAAAAGAAAATTAGCTGGGTCATTCATGGTCTACCAGGCAATTCAGTGACAAAGAAGACAGAGCAACCCTTTGAAAACAGGCCTGTTTTAAATGTCTTAATTAAGAGTAAAAAAAGACCTTTGGAATCTCTTACACTCTCAGACATCATCTATTTGACCAATGCATTCCAAGAGTATTTGGTGATGAATGTCGTATGCACTCACTTTAACTCAACTTTCCTTACATAGACACAGAAATAGGGTAAATCACTGGACCAGAAGTGAGATTTACTAATTTTGTAAAAATCCAGAACTAAATGGGATCTCATATGAGTATCATATAATACTGACATTGACACATTCTTTGTCATAAGGCCACTGCATTGGGGTTGATTTAAACATGTCTTCAATGTTTGTAAGAACATTCAGTGGCTTGTCACCACCATGGACTAATGCTTTGCTTCCAGAATCCAAAGCCAAGGCAACACCCAGGGAGGCAGCTCTTAACGTTCAGTGGCCCAAGTATGAGTTGATTAGATTCTGGTAGTGGTCCAGATCTTGTTTTACAAAATTTAATGATTAGCCACACTATCTTCTTGCTGAGAGTTTACATCTTGCTCAGCCATGCACCCGTAAACCATGAAATTAAATTTTAGCTTTCCCTTTTCCTGGAACATAGCTTTTATTCTTCTCTGTACCAGGATGTTTTAGACAAGCTAAGCAATGAAGCTAAAGTTTCTACAGATCCAACACTGTCAATTTTACAGCATTTACAAAATTGACCCTTTGCTAACCACTGTAACTGCTTATCAAGCTTCCCAATCTAGCATATCATGTATGCAGTTTACTATGATAAGAGCTGCAAATTTACCATTTGAAAATCATAGTAATTTCCATAATGGACTACTTCAAGACTGTCCTCACCCAGAAATTGGCCATATAGGTTTATTGAGCAAGCAGATAGCAAACAAGGAAATAAGGTGACAAAGTGTTAGAGCGCCAAACTCCTCGTAAGGAAGTAGGTCCGGTCAAGCAAATACAGGACTTAGGAGACCGGTTTTCATTTCCCATGTGAAACAAAAAGTCAATGGTCACTTTTTTAAATGAATTGACTTTTACGGACGCCCGTGACGTAGTTACATTCACATTTTAGTAGTTTTAGGTGACAAATTTTAAGCTATTCCCTGATGTTTTCCTAACCCTAAGTATTTTTGTTGCCTAAACTTAACTAGTTCCAATAACTACTACATTGTGAACTACATGTTTAAAACTGCAACCATTATGTAAATAGAACGGTTCTGTGATTAAAACTGTAACAGTAACGTGTTCAAATGGTCACCACGCTGCCTTTAATAAAACGGCCATATATGTTGTTATAATAGGAGTCAATGGCAATCCACCTTCTCTGTTGTTTGGGTATGATGATGTGTTGACTATTTTACACCTCCTAATATAGAGTTAAAAAAGTTTAAAACATTGCATCTGGGCATAAAATAAATGATTCTGGGGTTTTGGAGAATCATCAAATATAGACATTCATGTCTGAAATAGGGTTGGGTAATTTTTAAATAATGAGTTCTTAATTTCAGACAGTACTTTTAATTAGTGACTATGCCATCTGAAATGGTCACTGTCAGTATTTTATCAGCTTAAACTCCCTAGCTGTCTCCGGCTGAATTTTCTATGTCTCTAGCTGACTGAAACCAGCAAGGGACTTAACAATTCACTTCCTGGTTACATGTATGATGAAATGCTAAAGCAGTGTTGTGTAATGAAAAATTACTAAAAGACAAGACAAAAAAAGCATAAAATGCTAAGCTGTGATTGGATAATTGCTGTTTCAGGGATGGGATTTAGTGAATGGTCAATTATGGATTTGTGATGTTTTTAGGGAACAAAGACACCAAGTAATGCAGGAACCTAAGTGATAAAGACAAAAATCAAAGATAGTTGACCTCCACTCAATTGTGAATCTGTCTGCATCATTAAGACATGTCTTACTAAGCAGTCTGAAAGATGTTTAGGGTTACATTAGGAGAGGGGGATGTTGACATTTAAAGATAGAAACACACCATAAACTTGTCTGGTTAAAGCACAACTGAAATTCAATCAGATTAACTCAGAACAGTCGGTTTTTTGAGAAATGTTTCAGTCGTCAAGATAAGCTGGCGACTGAAGGCCACACTTTGAAGCAGTTTGGCCCACAGGCTTTCATCTTCACCTGACTAGTGATTTATCATTGCCTCACAGACGAGAAGGCAGTACCCCTCCCTCAAGGTAACAAAGAAAACACATAGAAACTTGCAACTGTAGGTTAGCAGGATATATTAGTATGTATGTATGTATGTGTGTGTGTGTGTGTGTGTGTGTGTGTGTGTGTGTATATGTGTATATATATATATATATATATATACACACACACACACACAGTACAGGCCAAAAGTTTGGACACACCTTCTCATTCAATGCGTTTCCTTTATATTTTCATGACTGTTTACATTGTAGATTCTCACCGAAAGCATCAAAACTATGAATGAACACATATGGAATTATGTACTTAACAAAAAAGTGTGAAATAACTGAAAACATGTCTTACATTTTAGATTCTTCAAAGTAGCCACCCTTTGCTTTTTTATTAATAAGGGAAATAATTCCACTAATTAACCCTGACAAAGCACACCAGTGAAGTGAAAACCATTTCAGGTGACTACCTCATGAAGCTCATTGAGAGAACACCAAGGGTTTGCAGAGTTATCAAAAAAAAGCAAAGGGTGGCTACTTTGAAGAATCTAAAATATAAGACATGTTTTCAGTTATTTCACACTTTTTTGTTAAGTACATAATTCCATATGTGTTCATTCATAGTTTTGATGCCTTCAGTGAGAATCTACAATGTAAATAGTCATGAAAATAAAGAAACACATTGAATGAGAAGGTGTGTCCAAACTTTTGGCCTGTACTGTATATATATATTAGAGTCCGGATCGGGCCGAATTTTTCTGTCCGAGGCCGGCCCGCGTCCTACAGAGCCGTGACCGAACCCGGCCCAAGCCCGACAGGTATTAAGAAATTTGTGTCCGAGCCCGACCCGAGCCCGACACAGTTAAAATCTCATTTTTTCCCCTCTCATACTAATGACACATGTAGGCTACGTTTGTTTGTGTGGAAAGCCCGCTTTTGTTAAGCAACTGTAGGAAGGCATTCGGAAATGTCAACAGATGAGCGCATCAGCGCACACGGGGCGACAAGCGCACGTTAATAAGCTGTTGCCTTATCGCGCTGATGTGACCGAGCCCGACCCGACCCCGACCATAATTTCTAAATATCTGTCCGAACCCGGCCCGGCCCGTCGGGTACCGTCGGGACCCGTCGGCCTCGGGTCGGGTATCCATGCCTTAATATATATACACACACACACACATACATACATACACACACATACATACATAAATAAATAAATAAATAGTGCTTAGAATAGGGTATTTGGAATGTTTTGACAGCACCTCTAGGGGGTCCAGGGGGCATGCATTTTTTACAATTTTACCAGGATATATATTTTTTTTAACAGAATGAGCTGCAATCATGACTGAATTTTTTCCATTGTTTGCTATAAACTTTGCAAAACAACAGATGCGTACCCTTGCCTCTGAAATATGAATTAATCTTAAATAACAATAAATAAAAAAACTTCCATATTAAGGAACAGCTTGATTATTGGCTACATGGTCAAATTTAAATGATTTATTTAAAATGCAATAACAATAAGGACAACTTGTTTAACCAGTCAATTGCTGTTAAAGGGAGACACCCCAGGTGAGTTAGGACATAAATTAAGTGATATCACCATAAAACTTCCCCAGTTGATTACTTACATTAAGACAAATATATTTTGTATAACAAGTTTTCTGAAATGATGTTTAAATATGAAAATTATGCCTTATCTTGCTAAATATGTGCTAATTTGCATACATTTCCAGGAAAAAAAAAGTCAAGAGTGGCCAAAGCTTTATGAACCGTACTCAGGTGTTCCGATTTGACAAAGCAGGCAAGAAAGTTGGTGAAGACTTGCAGTTAATTGTCATACAGTTTATGGACGAGTGTATGGCTGCTCTGTGAAGAAGATAACATGAAGTTGGGGTTTAATTAACATGGCTTCATTTAATTTTCCGGAGCCAACCATTAGAGGCTTTTTAACCGTTTTTATAATCATAATCAAATTCTCAGAATTTATAAACGGACGTCAACATTGCACATAGTTCTGATGCTGTGGACGCTAGTATTAACCCAGCCACATTATTCTGAGTCTGAACTGAAACATTACACAGGGTGTGATTTGTGAATGCACAACAAAACATGCAAGAATTAAATCCCTCTTTTAATACCATAGATATAGTGCCACTTGGCCATGCCAAAACACTTAATTATGCGCTCCAATTTTCAATGTAAAATAATCTCAAAATAAAATAGCACAACAGTGTCAACATAAAACACAGTGCTCTCAAACCAGAGAGCGGAGTTCACTTTGCGGCGAAAAATACATTCCAGGAAACACTCGTTTGCTCCTCAGGAGTGTTTAAATCCAAACCACGATCTTTTTCTCTAACCTTAATTAGTATCGCCTCATTACGCTCACTTTTACAACAAACAAGGCGGACCTCAAAAGTAGCGTTCATTGCCATAGTAGAAAATCGGTTCAAAGTTCGACTTGTAGTGAAAGGTTGAAAATTTGGAGGGAATGAGAAGACGATGGAGACAGCGTAGACATCCTGAAGCTGATTGCCCAATACTCTAAACGTCACATCAAAGATATTTTATTGCGAAGTCCACGACATTAAACCTGTTTCTGTCTGGGAAATGTTGGTTGGCTGGCTGGCTGGCTGGCTTGGCACCCCCCTACCCAAAAATTCAAAACTCTTCGGATCTACACGATTCACATGGATGACATATTATGATTCAAAATGGCGAATATCGCCGAAAGGTGACAAGTTTGCAGGTATCAGGTATTCAGCTTTTCTTTGCAAAGTTGGCACATCAGTGTCTACCCAAAAACTTGTTGCATTTATACATCAGGGGATGTGGTTATTAATGATTGTTCTCCAGTAGGGCTGCAACTAACAATTATTTTAATAATCGATTAATCTGTCGATTATTTTTTCGATTAATCGATGAATCGGATAAAAAAAACAAGTCTTGCAAACTATACCACCCGTTTTACTACTGTTACTAACGAGCTAACGCTAGCCTGTCATGCTTGCGAAGCTGGATAACGAGTAAACCCCACACCAGCACCAGAGCTACTGGAGGGACGTTACGTTCCTCACTTCAGAACGGAACAAAAGTAGGATTGTGTAGTGACTTCACTCTGCTGTTGAACTACCTTCCTCCTCATCAAGGACTCCAACATGTTTATGTTTTAGGTGCTGACTCATCACCGTGGTGCGCCCGTGCCATGACATGTCGCTTTTGCTTATCTTGCAATTAACACGTTTTCGATTTATTTAGTGTGAAATGCTCCCACACCTTGGATGACCTGGGTCGTACTGATTTCTCTGCCTCCGCTGTGTGTTTCAGAACAACGTTATTGGTCTCTCCGGAGTTCCTCTACCCCTGCTCTGCTCTTTTTTTTCTTTTCTTTCGCTCCGCGCTGCTGCGCTCTGCTGCGCTCTGCTGCGCTCTGTGCTTCACTAAAAAAAATGTTATGTCCGCGACTGAGTAGCGTAATAGTTGCGCGACACAACGAATCGATAATGAAATTCGTTGCCAACTTTTTTAATAATCGAATTTTATCGATTCGTTGTTGCAGCCCTATTCTCCAGTAACATTGTTTGCAAAACACATACACAACTACACAGATGTATAGTATCTTGTGTTTTGCTGCCACATAAATTCCTTTGATTAGAGTAGAACATGTGAAACAGTCCATCACATTGGGTGAGATATTGCAACCAAAATGGCAAGTGTGGTATATTCCTCTCGCCTTATTAAACTAAAAAAACAGAGTAAACAGAGTTGCATGCCCTAGCATGACCCATGCACGATGTGAAGCTGTTCTCAGAGATAAAAAAAATGCAGTCATGAAGTTGTTTCAGAATAAACTACACTCACCATGCTGATTGCAGTGAAGAAATGTCATCCAGCATAACTAATAATGGCAGTGGGTGTCAAAGAACAAAGAAAATGTGTGAGATTATTGATGTGTAGACCATAAATAGATGACACAAGGAGGAGGAGGAGCAGATGACATTTTAATACACACTGTGTCGGGAAAGAAAAAAAACAAGAGGGTTTTAAGGGAAAGAATAAAGTCACTCATCAACACACTATATTTGATGCATAGGAAATTAAAAAGGGATTGTAAAAGCTATTAACCAAGAGGTAGGCCTTTATATTTGACCTGAAATCCAAAATATTTGACCTGGACATATGGAGATGTAGTTTGTCACTGAGGAGAAGGACAGGATGAGAACTGAGAAGATGAAGAGTAACAGCAGAGTCTGACCATGTGTAATCCAGTGTCTACAATGAACAAGATCTGCTTCATGCATGGTGTCTGTAAAACTTAACTCTGTGAGGAGGACTGAAGTCAAAGATGAAAGTGAGGAGAAGGAGGTCAAGACAAAAGTTGAAATGCATCCATCAATCAGTGCCCTAGCTTTTAATCTTGCAACGTGCAAAATATGAACAGGTCATTTTCCTCAAATCACTTTGATCTCTCTCTCTCTCTCTCTCTCTCTCTGTATCAAAGTGATTCAAAGAAAATGGCCTATAAATACAGTAAAAGAAAAAAACATGTACATCAAGAACCTCACATAGGGGATCTTTAGAAAACAGCATGTTTTCCAAAGAGTTAAGATGTTTCTATCAAATTCCAACATTAAATAGATTAAAGATTCCACATCTGTGAAGACAGTTAGAAAGAAATATATGAACGCAAATTACACCAACATCTGAAAAAAGATGTATACTTTGAAACAAAAGATTAGATTATGTTAGCACTGAGCACTTAATGTTTTGGGAGATTTAGCCTAGCTTGGTTATGGCTCTATTACTGATAAGAACTTTGAATATGCTTTTAGTTTTTTAATCATTTTACTCATATGCAAAATACATACGGATGTCTTGATTAAAACTCCATCTAAAGAATTACAAAAAACATGCACTCAGTTTAGCAATTAGTTTGAACCGGTTATCAGTCTGGATTGTTAAACTGAGTGCATGGTTTATTAATGTATATGCTTGGTTTAGCAATCCTTGTACATATTTCCACACCAATATTTCCTTCAACCATGGTGCTCTATAGTAGCAATATTCCATGATCAAATGCTACATTCAAATGACAGTATTGACTGCAGACAACTGCTATGAATTTCAACTCAGACACAAGAAAACATGCTCAATGTCTTGGCACACACACACAAAATTTCAAATTACATTAACCTCTCTTAATCCTTGCCCTTCGTCGCTCTCTTGTCTCGCATTTGGGGAGATTTTGACTGCATCCTCCTTCCCCCCTCTTTCCCCCCTCTTTCGCCCTGCTCTTCCTTACTCCTTGTCTCCTAATTAATATCCAATAAACTCCATGACGACTATGAATGGTCTTCTAGTGCAGTGGTTCCCAACCTAGGGTCCGGGCACCCCTTAGGGGGGCGGCAAAGATCACAGGGGGTGCGCAAGTCTTTATCTGGTTTGAGGTTGAGGTAAAAAGAAAATATTTGCACATGTTAAACAAATTATGATAATACACTAGAATATATAATGTATACAAAAGTCGGTAGAAAAACTACACAGCAGTGGCTGCAGCTGCTCTACTACTAGCTACTGTATACAACTCAACTGAGTTGGTGTAAAGCAGAGGAAAAGACACAAAAGAGACAGTGGGAGGAAGACAAAAAAAAGAGTAGAGGGCTAAAAGCTACATGTGTATGGGTGTTTGTGTGTGCAACACGGTGGCATCCAGGTATAGCACACAATAAGCCTGTGTGGAATGTGACTGCCCACTAGTGTTGGAGAAGGAGTTGTTGAGGCACGAAAGTACAGAGCCCTGTAGGTATTGATAGTCAGACGTGTAAGCATATCACAAACACATCTTGAAATATATCTAACTAAAAACCTGGGAAACCACCAACCGTAAGCACATACTTATGTATTGCAAGTATGTAAACATATTTGAAGCTTGAAGGAAAAGTGAATTAGGTGGATGACAATGCATGTCATCACATTAATTATTTACATCTTTTTGGTTAGTTTAAATACAAATCCCAAAATGTTAATTAAAGGGGTGATAGAATGATTATATAGGGTATTTCACACTGTTCCTTATGGTCTCCTAATGGGGTATGTAACATTGGTTGGGCTGAAAATGGCCTGGTTGATATTTTATGGGCCCTTATGCATCCCTGTGTTTTGGCCCTATTTGTAACAAGAGCTTTTCTTCCAAATATGGTATGGTCATGAATATTTAGATGAGCTGCGCAGTGATTGGTTGAGCGACTTGCTACATAACGTTAGAGACAGGCGCGCTGATTGGTTGAGCGAATCCCCAATACACATACATTAGAGAAGCGACAGAATCTCATGTTCCAGACACTGCAATGTTTCATTACCAAATTCACTTCTGAGACTTTTTTAAGCGAGAAATCAACTATATAAAGCTCAAATATGGGCCGTTTTACAAAAATTGATGGCTAATTGCAAATTTGGTAAGACTGGTCGGACTTTAGGAGCTCCACACAGTCTGGACACGACAGCCTGCTGGGCTCCATACCCAGGGCAAAGTCACCCTTTGTGGATACTGCATACGGGGCTCCGCGCCCGCTGCCGGCATAACTATATCTATAAATAATACATTTACGGTTTTGAATGTCCCAATGTCTTATAAAGCTAACCCGATGTGTCCGATTTGATTTTAAGGCATTTTATGAACGTACGGCGTCTTTGTAGGACGAGCAGCTGCTTGCTATATGTCCCATTCATTACAATGGGGAAATACCGCGACTAGCTAGCTACATTGTCGTCATAACTAAATTATATTTACAGTTTGAATTTCGTCCACGCCACCTATACAACATCATTCCCCAATGTCTTATAAAGCTAACCGTTGTGTCCGATTTGATTTTAAGGCATTTTTATGAACGCGAGGCGTCTTTGTAGGATAAGCAGCTGCTTGCTATATGTCCCATTCATTACAATGGGGAAATACAGCAGCCAGCTAGCTATACTTCGCCATAACTAAATTATATTTACTGTTTGAATTTCGATCACGTACGCATACAACTCATTCCTCAATGTCTTATAAAGCTAACCGTTGTGTCCGATTTGATTTTAAGGCATTTTTATGACGACGCGAGGCATCTTTGTAGGACGAGCAGCTGCCTGCTATATGTCCCATTCATTACAATGGGGAAATACCGCAGCTAGCTAGCTACATTGTCGCCATAACTAAATTATATTTACAGTTTGAATTTCGTCACGCCACTTATACAACATCATTCCCCAATGTCTTATAAAGCTAACCGTTTGTGCCGATTTGATTTTAAGGCATTTTTATGAACAAGGTGTCTTTGTAGGACAAACAGCTGCTTGCTATATGTCCCATTCATTACAATGGGGAAATACCGCAGCTAGCTAGCTACATTGTCGCCATAACTAAATTATATTTACAGTTTGAATTTCGGTCACGCCACTTATACAACATCATTCCCCAATGTCTTATAAAGCTAACCGTTGTGTCCGATTTGATTTTAAGGCATTTTTATGAACCGAGGCGTCTTTGTAGGACGAACAGCTGCTTGCTATATGTCCCATTCATTACATACGTGGGAAATACCGCAGCTTGCTCACTTTCGCATAACTAAAGTATATTTATAGTTTGAATTTTCGTCCCGGCATGAATATTACAGGTTCCTCAAGGTCTTACAAAGCTTAGCTAACACTTGTCCGATTTCCGATTTCAATTGAATGTATTTTTGTGAATGTCAGAGTTAGGAGGAGGCTAGCTAGCTCTCATTGATGGACTCCATCTCACCGCGGATCTATCAATGAGACTTCGCGGACAAGAGGCGTTTATTTCCCGATTGTTTGTTTAAATAACTCAACACACATACCCATTATAAGATTAACTGGAACCTGCGGGCTGTGGTAAAAGATTGCGGGCGGTACAAGCTTCGCTGACACTGCGGTCAGGGCGGCAATGTAGCAACCCAGGCAGCACCAACACCGGCACTAAACTCCGACACACAGTCGGAGAAAATTTGCAATTAGCCATCCATTTTCGTAAAGCGGCCCATATTCGAGCTTTATATGGTTGATTTCTCGCATAAAAAAGTTTCAGAAGTGAATTTTGTAATGGAATAGCAGAGATCTGCGTGACCTAACTAGAATCAGAAGACTACCTGATCTCAGGTCAGTTGTGTAGCCTATGTAAATGTTGGGGCGTGACTGTTCTCTTAAGGTTCCGGATTTTGAGACGCTTACGCAAGCAACTCAGCTTTGTTGGGATTCGCCCGTTTTCAGAGGCAGTTTCAAAATATGAGATTTTCATAGTAAAGGGGTGTCAGGATTTTGAGCTTCTATGTATGTCCTATTTACCCACCAAACTGTCGTTATTCAACTATGACAGGGTAAAATCGGTTTTGCATTCTATCACCCCTTTAAAGCTACAGTTGCTTTTGGCTGTATTTTGCGAGGCAGGTATGGAAAACAGGCTAAATTTGGCCTTTTCGCTCTGCAGTTCTTATGACTTCTCCTGCCTATTCTCTATCTCACAAAAAAAATAAATGTAAGTGTGTATCTGGGTTTTCATAGGATCCATGATCATTTCCATTCCACTATGGAAGTGCATTCGCTCATCATTATAAGGAGAAAATGGCAACGTAAGCCGTCAAGTTCTGATAAACACATGAATACATGAATATATGAGTGGGAGCCGAAGTGAGCAAATGTGTTGTTGAGTGGAGAGGTTTGGGCCTGAGCTGTTTACATTGTGATGAGCAGTAGTGGAGAGCTGCTCTTTTGTGGTTTCTGTTGAAAACTGTGTCTAGACGAAGAGTCTCTTTCAGTGGATACCATTAAAACCTCTCTTCTTCCCAACCTTTGTTTGTATGAACACATTTTATGAAATAAATATGGAAATCTCCTCATTGAGGCGAAAAGCAATCAATATGATAATTTGTGTATTTTCCATTCACCTGCAAGTACAGAAGCAGTGCACTGTGTTTATGTTCCCCACAAGAGTGATTCATTTTAATGTGTCCACTGAAAATAGTTCTCATTGTTTCTGCATTCTGACTGACACAGGACAACACAGACATCCTTTCATTATTTTGAGCTGCATTGCATTTCAGTGCCCAGTGTATTCCAGACAGTATTTGTAATAGGTTCTGTTATAAGGGTTGCACATTTGCCTTGTCAATCTGGCTTCACATTGTAAAACAGCAGCATTTAAAAAATAAATAAAAAACATCACAATGATTTATACCCTCTCATAAAAGCACTGTAAAACCTACAAGGTTAGTCAAGGGCATTCAGCCTTCCTGCCTGGCGCACTGTTCGAGGTGAGAACACTCCTGTCCCTACACACACACACACACACACTCCCCCAACCCCCTTCATATCACATTTCACAAATATCCCATGATGCGAAGACTCTATGACCCTGATGTGCAACGTGTTGGTGTGTGAGAGTGTTGGCAGGTGGGGGTTGGTGGGTAGTGTGGGGAATGCATTCAATGTACCACTGTGTAAGTGTGTCTTAATGCAGCATGTGGTCGTAAATATATAAATGTACATACACACACACGCACACACACACACACACACACACACACACACACACGTCTATCCTGAAACTTCCGAGGTCATTTTTAGGATAAAGAGTATAGTGTAAAACATTGAAACATGCTCTGCCCATATTTGCACGTCAACTCTGCAGTGGAAGTGCCTCCTGGTGACAATGATGTATTACATGTCATTGGGATACATCCCCGCAGAATACTAATGCAAGCATCTGTGCACTGGTGAATTTGTCAAGTTTTGAGAAAAAAAAAAGAGGTTTCCTTGTGTATTTTACTTGAGCGATTTAGGTTTCATGCTATCTGAGACGTTAGATTGGTTGGGTCATATTCATTTCATCTTGTTTTGGAGTAAGGGTTTAAGGTTTAGGGTTTTGTGGATGTGAAAGACTGGAGGAGCCTCCAAAATAATAGTGATACAAAGGCAGGAATTGGATGTTAGAAAGGTTCTGCTGAGCCTGAAATGTATTCTTTCTGTGCTGTGAGCAGCCTCAGAAGGACTCTGGGAGGATTTGTGGTGATGGGAGGTCTTAAACTCCGTCTGACCCTCAAACCCACCTGAGAAGGCTCACTGAGTGTTTTTACATTGGATATGCAACTTGTGGTGTATGTTGTTGATGGTGGTGGGGCATTAATCACAGTGGAGCAATAGAAAGAAGGGAGTGCAGTGAAGGATAAGGGAGGACTGAGATCTGCCAGTCTAGTGATTTGCTGTGCGTGTAAGCTGATGTCAGAACAAGGCACAATTTACGGGGATCATGAGTATCCCTTATTGTCTGCTGCCATCAGCTGAGTGGCCATTAGAGGACTTACAGGGGCCATTCACATTGTAATGATAAACAATGGAATCTATTCATCATTCACAAAAGACAGAGAAAACAAGTAGTAAATATTTCTAGATTGTTTTTGTTCTGACAAAAGTATACTAGTGTTTAAACACCAAATTTAAAACAAAAACAGCATAGCTATAGTCAATATACAAAACAGAGCTGTTTGGTGTAAATCATATCTGTTCATGGTCACAATTTCATATTTTCAAATACTATGAAATAGGCTCGCCAATTAAATAAAATCCTTCATTAAATGCCTCTAGAGATGACTGCTAATCTGCATCCTAAAACCAACGCTCCAGCACACCATATAACATAACAATGCCTTTAAATTTATAAAATGCAGTATTTACGCCTTTAAATTTATAAAATGCAGTATTTATTTTACTCTTTAGCTCACTGCTTAAAACTACAGAACACAACATTGTAAATGTATTTAAATCCCCTTCAGTTTCAACAAGTGCTCCAAACTGAAATCATTTCCCATAATTGTTTGCCATTGCTTTTCAAAACAACCCATAAACTAAAAACTGATGAATATGTTGACCATTTGTGAATGATGGTCAGAAATTAGCTAGTCTCGCTTTGCCAGACCATCCACACGCTGCGGAGCAGAGGAGGGTCTGTCTAGTCCGCATAGCATTCTGGGATGGGAGAAAGACATGCGCTAGTTTATTGGCATTTCTTTAAATCAATCACAATCGCTATAGGCGGCGCTAAGCTCTGCACGGAGCCGCTGTACAATAGTCGTGCGAGAGGATACTCAGATTTGACAGACAGTCTAGCTAGCTGTCTCAATTTACCAGACATCTGAGGAGCAGTCAACCATAGTCCTCATAAATCCACCGGAGTTTAAAATTCCAAAACAAAGAAAGCGGAAGGAAACGGACATCTGCGAAAATACATGCATTCGGCGGAATTTCCTGCAGCTCCGGAGCAATCCCGGAAGTGGAACGTCAAGGATATAGACTAGAAATTAGCTAACAAAGTTTATTTTAGGTTTAACATTCTGATTGCATGATTCCAACATTATTGCAGATATTGGCTATACTCAATTTACTAATTATGATCGTTCATTTATTTCTAAGCCTTTTATTCCATGAGAGAAGGACAACAAGGGATGTTTATATTCAGTGCACATTTCAGCTAACCTGACGTGCCAGGTGGTCTGTTAACACAGAACCATCAGAGAACGCATCATTGGGAACTGTTTGGAAAAGGGCAGGCACTTGTCTACAAAAATGGCACTTAAAACAAATACCTGGCAGGTGATTGGATGAACCATCGGCCTATCACGTCCAATGTTTTGAACAAACGGTTGCGGCTGTCACACACAGACCTAAACCACGCCCGTAGCTGCCAGTAGCTCCTCACCTAATGCTGATTGTTTAGAAATCCTCACTAGGAGCCTGACAAGGTGGATTTTCGTGTGATATTTAATACTGCAATTTTCGCGTGATATCGCGAGAATCCAGCTGCCGTGCAAGGTAACATTTCAAGGACTCAATATGAAAAACTGGGATAGGTAAGCAAGATTTAGTGCATATACACTTAATGGCTACATTGTTGGTATTTTTTGGAGCCTAGCAACAGTTTCCAAATAAACTGTGAATCAGCTCAGCAGTGATACTACCCTTGTTACTTACATATATTACCATTATAGCTGCAGCTTCGTGCAGTTAAACAGCTTGTTGGTAAATGCATAATTAACTTATATCCCTACTCTGCCCCTCTAACACTCAGACCATCCTGCCATTTGGGCTTATGTGAGAAGTATCAAAGTAGCACACAGTGGTATAGATGCTTTGTAGTTTCAGATGATTTGCAGTAATTCACACATAAACTGTACCTACTGTATAGTGTTTATATAATTAGAAAAAAACAACTCAATTCTAGATCAAGTTTCCTGGAGCTTCAACCTATCAAAAGTTAAAGCATTTCAAAGAGCACTCTGAGGTTCTGACTAGGGCTGAAACGATTCCTCGAATAACTCGAATAATTCTAATAATTCGATTACAAAAAGTCCTCGAAGCAAATTTATTTGCGTCGAAGCGTCGTTAAATCAATGTAATTAAGGTTGTATGGCTCACTGTGTGCGCACGGAGAATTATTACTAGCGCACAAGAGGTTGGCGCTTCTGCGGACACAAGCATGGACAGTATATAAACACAAGACTGACGGCCCAGATTACGAATGAAGGAAGACGAAAATAGCGAGGGTCTAAGAAGAGACAGGCGAGAGAAAACGACAGAAAGTTTGGGATCATTTTAAGCTGCAAACATGCTGCTACATCATCTCTGTAACAAACATCCAGTGTACTCATCCATTCCACGGAGCCAACCCGACACAAGGTAATAAATGGCTGCTGCTCTCGCTATTTTACACAACTAGCCTACAGCATGCTACTCTGCTAATAGCGATGTTTTATACAACTAGCCTACAGCATGCTAGTCTGCTAATAGCCATGTTTTACCAACAAGCTAAAATGAAAGCTGTCGGTTTGTAGTCTAACTGTTTATTAGTTTGCTTCTAATCTTTGGAAACTTAGCTGCTGCCGGAGACAAACCGGCTCCTCCCCCCAGCATGGCCACTTAATATGCACGTGAATGACGTCATCATGACGGTGATGTTTGTATTCTTTATTCTTTCTCCTCATTAGGCTTCTGAAAATAGGTCCCCCAGGACAGTGTAGTTGAATAGCCCTGCTGTAAGCTTCGTACAGTCACATTTACCCTCTGGTCAATGAACAGCTCTTTTGCATATCCAGTGTAAAGAGCCAGAGGCAAGAAGGGGAAGGGGGTGAAAAATATTAACATTTGGGCCACCAAAAATGTACTATTGTAATGTATTTTTTTTTTAAGGGTCTTGGAATATGGCAATACAATTTTTTGCTTTTTCTAAAAAAGGAAACCTGTCTTTTGCATATATACAAATGACAGGTTTTTTTTTAGTAAACAGCAATAATAATCATTTACTATTGCTGTTTACTAAGTATTTCTTACTAAGTATTTCTTATCCTATTACTCGATTAATTGATGGAATAATCGGTAGAATACTTGATTACTAAAATAATCGATAGCTGCAGCCCTAATTCTGACTGTCACTCAAGTAGGGAGTTAGCCATCAGTAGTGATGTGGCTTTAGAGCAATCAGTGTGGATTAGAATTTGCTAATTGAACTGGCTCAGATGTCGTCTTTACAGTCTAATTCGGGTCAGCATGCAACCTGCCTGCTTCTGGGCTCCAGGGCATCTGTGGCTAATCAATGCCATGACCTCAGAGAAATGAGACTGTCTTTGCAGCATTTGGCACACACCAAACTGTAGCTTGTATTTTCCTCTTTGTCACTGATGGAGCATTGGGTAAAATAAGACACTGGGAATACTTTGAATTTAGAAATGTATGTCTTTTTTAAAATATAGAAATACACATTTCATGTATGCAGCTAATTAATAATTAAACAGAATGGTAGGGCATGGACTGCTTGTGAGATGCAAAAATAGACAAGATTAAAAATAAAAAATAAACTCTTTGTATAACAAAAGCAGATACCTGTTAAAGGTTTTCAAAAACTTCTCACATTTCAAATTTTCTAAAAATTATAATCAAACATTTGGAGTACAAGAAAAAATGCATTGGTGCAGGAAACAAGTGTGATATTTGATTTTTTTTTTTTACAATATGGAGTATAGAAGCAAACACAATTTGATTAAATGGTTATAATACCAAAACCCTGGCTGCAACCCATGAAAGGCCACCATTTCCATAAAAGGAATAGTAAATCAGGAGCTGGTTGGATGTGTAAGTTAGCTAACCGTCTTATAACCTGGACAACATGGTCTGTGAATTGACTGTGACTATGAGGTTATACTGGCCCAATTTCTTCTTTTCTATGTTAGACTAGTGTACAATCACCATGCACACTAAAATGAATATACATACCCTTTCATGTGTGGCACATATATTTTTGTAGACAAATAGTGGGTGGGGACAGATGTGTCTTCAAGACCAGGTATTCTTTCATGCGATTAAAGGACTGAAAACTGATTTTTTTTTTTTTTTTTTATGAAATAAAAGCACTGAAACAAGAGGTTTGTTTTATTCCAGAGTGACAATAATGTCTTAGAAATTTGCAGCCAATGTAGAAGATGATGATGGGGCAGGTAGAGAGACTAGACTAAATTGATTGTGATTAATAGCAATTGTTTAACTAGGTGGGCATGACAAAATCCAAAGTCCTGAAGTTGTCCCTAAAGATTATATTACAGCTCACAATATGAAAATGTTGGTAAAGAACACCATTGACAAATGCGCTTTCTTTTCTTAGCCTTCTTTGAGTGGGGCTAAAAACATCCAATGGCCATGGCATCATTAAAGGTGCCCTGCCATACAAAACCATTTTTACTTGCATTTTTTGAAATATGTTAGGTCCATATGTGTTTGTGTTATGTTGTGAATTTGAAAATGAACTGCTACGTCCATTGTCAGCTCTAGCCACTGAAAATAAATAAGCGGAGAAATCAGGCCAATTACAAAAGCTGGTCAGTCTGACATCATATTGCCTGAGCTCATTACTATTCATTAGCTCGCCCAATTGGGCTGGGTAAAGGATTCTGACAGCCAGTCTTCCTATAGGCTTTCTATACCACGCTAGAATGGCTTGAAACAAGGTAACCAAGGCATTTTTTCCACAATAAATGTTACAGAGTCCATGGTAGAACTTCCGACATTACCACAAAGTAATGAAATACGTGTGGCAGGGCACCTGTAAAATGTGAAGGGCTTCCCCGCCCTTCTACCGTTTGGAGCATAAGTGTGCTTCAAACTGTAATGGCATTCAACCTGTATATGCCTGTTGGATTATACGATATATTGTGTGCAAAGATTACATTTTTGGCCGAGTATGATACAGAGGAAAGCTCATTTATGGTTCATTCTCTGGGAAGCATGAGTGTGCTCGGTAAATTCCATGGAACCTACTAATTTAATTTCTGTGAACAAGCCACAATTCTGACCTGATGGAAGCACCACAGGAAGCATGCCAGTACAGTACAAACATGAACATGAAATGGATACGGGAACAATAACCAAAATAAAAAAACAGCCAAAGTAAGCATAATGTAAAAATGCTGCAAAATGCAGATTATGTGGTGAGTGTTTTGTCAAAATTTTTTATTTGGTTTTATAGGAGACAGATCTATGAACCCTCTATGTCATTTAGTAGAGACTTCCACTAAGTGGTACCATCTGTCTAAATATTTCCCTTTCTTCATCAGCCACTCATTTACAAGTTTAGTCTCCAACATATCGCACTGGCAGATAGACACTAGTCCGCTTGTAGGAGCGTGTGGGTTGAGAGCATCTGCACAGTGTTTTATATGAACTACTATGGTTTTAACCTGGACCATTGGACCAAAACTCCAACTGCTTTCTTATTCTTTTCCATTAGGATGTTTGTGCTTTCTGTGTATTTGTATGGTAATCTTGTCTTTCCTGTAGAACAGTAGGACAAAAGTTTCTTTTGAAACGATGTTTTTTACAATTCAGATTACTTTCAGGAACAAACTAAATTATAAAGTTGCAAAGCAGTTATTTAACAGCGCTTTTCCTCAAAGTTTTGGATTAGTATATTTGGCTTAGGATAATGATCCTAATTATCTCGTAAATATAAAATCTCACAAGGTCGTGCTTTATTTATTTTGTTATCCTTGTTTGCGATTAAAACACAGTTGAAGCAAACTAAAGGAAACACTATAGCAGGTGCTATAACCCATTTCTATCATGGAAATAACCGAAAGTAGTAGAAGGCTCAAATTCACATTAGTGAAAACAACTTCACTGTTTCAGTCAGGAAAGTAGAGAAGCCACCCCCTGGCAAGGTGACACGCTGACTTTTACCCTCCCTCGATAGCCCGGGATAAGGAGGGAGTGGGACACAGCAAGCCTTTCAGCCACAGCCAAGGTTTTGATGTCCTGAGCCAAACACTGCTGCTTACTAAAGATAGAAGGCTCTTATCAATTAGTGGCTGAAGACACCCCACTCTGAGCACCTTGGTCAGATAATTCGCCCTTGTGTTGGGCGATTGGATTCCCACCTCCCTATTTGTCTGCCCCTCCTACTGTCCTTCACAGTTTGGCATAAACACTGTGCAGTCTCCCAGCCCCTCTTTGATACAATAGGTAACCTTTAAAAGTGCAGTACATGGATAAAATAGAGAAACAGCAACAGACTTGTTAGTGGAGGATGAACATCTTGGTAAAATACATGTGCTCAAAGCAATATGTGGAACATCCTTGTAAAGTGAAAGAGACATGGGTATGAGTGGTTGTTTTCAACATTTTATGATTCTGTTGAACTTGCTAGTCTGCTCTCTCGTTTTATGTTTCTACCTTACCAGCTGGGAAAAAAAATCTTGTCCTTGCTCCATGCAAATGAAAATGTGACATCTAAATATTTTAGAAGATACAATGGATAGATTCCTTTCTCTGCTGAAGATCCATCCATTGAAGAGGCTTTTGCAGTGTTTGAATAACAAATCCTTAGAGAATTAAGTTTTCATGTTCTCTTACTGCTTTAATAAACACCAGGGCCTGTACTGTTGGCAGCTTGACTCAGCTGCAGCACTGTTCATCAAAAATCTATCCTTTATCAAGAGTACAAATTCAAGCCACTGCCTTGAAAGATTTATAGATTCATGCAAGTTTTACACCACTGGGAGCGCTAATGGCTTTTAGTGCTGGGGCCCCAAGGAGTCTTTGTGCATGAAAACCAGAATACGCAGAGCAGCACTTAAGCTTACCGCAATGTCAGGTTTCTGTCGAAAAAGATGCCGTTGACTTGGAATACTGGTTCCAACCAGTGTTTTTTTGAATGATAAAAAGACAGGGTCTTTAGCCATCAGCACACACTCAGGCATGAGTTGCTTGCTATATGTTCCTTTGTATAACAGGGTTCTGTAACTTTGTACAGTATTCCTGTAGTAAATGAAATATGTATTTATGTAAAAATATAATATTCCGTTTTAATAGTGAATGTTTGACATGTATGATTCCAGTGCTTGTACGATTCCTTCCCTGACTGTTTGGTATTTTAAATAGTTTTGTGTGCCATACTCTCAGCTGCTGATACACAATTTCAAAATAGTTGAAATAAAAATATGCCTTTGATAATTGGTTAGCATGTGTTGTGTGCTACAGAGGACATTTGAGAGATATGAGAAAGAGCTACTGTAAATGTCTTTCTAGGAAGATGCAAGTCAGACATGCACCACTAGAACCTTGGGCACCCAATAAATCAACCAGCATATTCTGCCACAAACCTGTCAACCTATTAAGGATAGACAACTGTGAAGACAGAAGGTGTGTATGGTTGAGATGTTACTGGGGAGTTTGAGAGAAAATATCAGATAGCAAGAGGATGCTGGAAGGTATGGACACAAATGACAAAAAAAAAAAAAAAACAAGATTCTCTTTTAGCCAGTTACTACCTGAGTGCTGAGTGAAGCTGTAAACAGGAGGAAGCATGGACATGGAATAAAGAATGCCACTGCTTACTATTAATAATTCAATGGATTGCAATGGCACAAAAATAACAGTCGGAACAAGCACTTGCATTGGACCTGACATCACAGAGTAGCTGTGTTTTGTCATGTTTGAATGTTGTTAGCTTGTAGCATGTCAGTCACCAACACACTAGGGCTGTAACGATATGCGTTATGAAAGCGAAATGGCGACACTCAGATCGACGAACGTGTGTTGCGGAGTGAGAAGGCAGAAACGCGACACACCCCTTCCAACTCCCAGAGTTATCCTTCCCGTCCAGATCCAATGTTACCACATCTTGAAATTACTTATCGCCCTTTTGTCAGGTAAATGTAGCTAACTGTAAAGACGGCTAAAAGCGAAGGGGATTGGGTAGTACCGGAGTAAAGTGCTAACCGGGTTTGGGTTGTTGCTGGCTAGCTGCTAGCTGGCTGGGGGCTGACTGTGGATGTGTCCCCGGGGCGGGGCTGTTGTCAGCTCTCATCCCGACTCAAGCCTTGCAGTGCCGGGAGAGTGAGGCAGACAGACAGGGGTGTGCTAGCTGGCTAAATTACCATTAGATTACTAGTCTATACAGTTAACGTTACTGATGAATTTGTGGGTTAGCCCAGAGTTAGACGTAGTCAAAACAATCCTACTAAAAATAACAGAGTGTTGAACGATGTCGTAATCTTATGTTACCTACCAAGAATTAGCTAACGTTATAGACCATGCATTAGCACTAGCTACTTGTCAACAGTACGCACCAAAGCACTTTTCTTCATCGGTCCCCCTACAGGTTGGAAGCGGAATTAGGGCTGGGCGATATGGCTGAAAACTGTATCACGATATAAGTGTTTCATATCGGTCAATATCGATAATTATTGATATTTTTTATGACCTATTTAAAATAAAGACCAGGAGAAAAATATATTAAATTTAAACATTTTTATTTTAAACTTCTTTTTTTAAACTTTTAAACCTTCCTCTGATTATAATCCCCTCAGAAATTTCAACACAACCATGGAAAACACTCAAATAATTATAAGTCTAAAATCACAATGAACACTTAACAATTATCTCTTAACATTAAGGTGCAAAATTAAAGAATAAGTAAGAAATGCTTAATAAAGTGTAATAAAATAGTGCAAAGTGTTAAATATAAACATAGAGAAACCTGAAACCTGAGAAGAACTATTTTCTGTAAGTTTAGTGCTAGGTTGGTAACCTGGCTTCTCGACAGTGCTCAGCATGTCTGCCTCCGTTATTTCTTTGTACCGTTTGGTAAGGCACTGATGCAGAGTACCTCTCCATGGTGGTCTGCTGCTTGTGCGGTGTTGCAGCTGCAGATGTTGGACGTTGCTGGCGAATACTGCTCTGCTGGTAAAGGTGGTAAAACAAGTTTGTGGCGTTACCAGTGTTGGTGGGGACGATGGTCTTGCATAATTTGCTGACGACATTGGTCTGACTACGGTCAGACTTATAAAATCCCAAAAACTGCCATACTGACTTTTCCTGTTTTATCAACAATTTCCTCGCTCACTGCGGCACTCAATTTCCACTGCCTGTTCTGATATTGAAGAACCCAACACGAGACAGCGATGTGGTGCAACCAAACTTGATACTGTTACATGATTGGCTGTTAGAGTGTCACTCCCTACGTTGCTAGGTTACCAGAGAGTGAGTGCCTTTGTTCATGCAACCAAACTTGCTTCACAACCTCTGGTTTCTTCCGATTCTTCGGATGTGCGCATGCGCGTGTCATTCAGAACAAGACAAAATAAGAGTGTTCTTGCAAACCAAAACATGGCGTTTTTTCTCGATTATACTATTTTGGTGATCGTTGGGAGCCAAAATCGAAATTAAAATCGAAATTCAATTAATTGCACAGCCCTACCACTGAAACGATTTTAGAAACATTATTTTAAAGGTACAAAAGAATCTGTTGTTGGATCGATCGACATTGAAATCAATCAATATCAATAATCAATAATAAGGTCTCTTTTGTATTACTGTGTTGCCAAGTGGCAAGTAATCAATGACAAAACGATGCCATGTGGCAGAAAACAAGTTGTATTGTGTTTACAACTCTCCTCCAACCCCACTGCAATCTAGTGGTCCCATACACACATAGGGCCCTATTTTAACGATCTAAAACGCAAGTATCAAACGTGAAACGCAAGTAGCTTTGTGGGCGGATCTCGGGCGCTGTTGCTATTATGCCGGCGGGATAAATGACTCTTGCGCCCGATGCAAATCTAAAATGGGTTGGTCTGAAGTAGCTAGGTGTGGTTTGGGCGTAACGTGAAAATAACCAATCAGAGCGTCATCTCTCATTCCCTTTAAGAGCAGGCGCGCTTGTTCCATGGCGGATTGCTATTATGACGGCGGATTTGCCTGGCGCACGCCAGCGGGAGCTGTCCGGGACGCGGCAAAGTAATAAATCCCCGTCTTGACCGGGTGGTGATGTTGCTGCTCCTCTCGGGCGCGTCTCCTCAAGTCTGGAGAGGATTGCTGCAGCCATGGAGCGTGGGCCTCAAGACGCACCACCTGCTCCTGTTGTGCCCGTTCCTCCTCCCCCCACTCCATCTCCGTCCACCTGCTCCACCAGGAGCGCATCGCGCATTGCCGCTCCCGGACCAGATCCCACCGGAGTGTCCAATCCCGCCGTAGTTCAACATCACGTCTCCTTAAGTCCTCTAATATTTCCTCATTTATGTCATCAACACATCCATGATTCATGGAAATGTTGTGCAAAACACAACAAGCCAGAAAGAATGCTGCGACTTTTTGAGGACTGTATTGTAAAGTGCCTCCTGATCTATCCAAACACCTGAAGCGCATTTTCAGTAATATTTTTCCTTGTAATTATGTATGGTTTGCAAAAATGGGAACTGCTGCGTCCGTGTAGATGAGAGAAGCAAAGTGTATGCGTGCGCCCCTAAAATAGCATCTGAATAACGCGCCAATGACTTTAGACCAGGTTTTTCCCCCATTTCTGAAACTGGAGTAGGGCTAAGGGGTGTGGAGAAAATCAAATGTCACAATATTTTTTACCTTTGACCAAATACCTTAATATTGATATTTGCTATAATATTGTACTGTTGTAGGGGTGCATTCAAAAAATATTTACACAATGAGATTTCTGATGAATAATCATCATTAATGTGGATATACAGTAATGACTAAGTGAGTAAAGGCAAACAATAGAACAGCTAGAACAGTCTAGTAAGTTCAGAAAATTACATCACTTTACTGTAATGCAGCCCTTGAAAACAGAAAAAGACAACACTTATGTCATATTAAGATATTAAGATATCCAAAATCTAAGAGGATATCTAGTCTCATATCATGACATTGATATAATATCGATATATTGCCCAGCACTACACTGGAGCTACAATTTCTTGATCCAAACAAAGAGGAATTACTTTCTACTTTTCAATGAGGGCCCCACATTTGAACTGTCAGTTCTTCATTCATAGTTTCGGATTTCCACATCCTGTTCTCATCTGTTTCTGCTTTAACTCTCTCCACCACATCAGGTGTAAAGTACTCCAATAAAATAAGAGTAGCACGGCACATCAGCTTGATAGATGAGAAAACGTGTACGATGATCAGGTGGATCAACCAGCAGGGATTAGTTGGGTAATTAGATTACATTACTGATAAATTTTTTTTAAAACTACACATTTTTGTTGTCTACAGAATCTTAAAATGAGAATTAGTAGGCTGAAAATAACTATTTTTATATTGTATTTGTATTGTATTTGGGTGCTTGTGAAGTTGACTGGGTTGAGTGTCTACTGGCCTTGTTAGACTGTATTGAGAGTCATACATCAAAGCAAATGAGATGTACAGTTAGTAGCTTTAGTGGTGCACTTAATGAAGTAATTTGTAAGAATTAGGTCAGAATCAATTGGTTTGATGGAAAACTATTGGGAGATCAAGTGTGGGTTGGAAGTGAAAGGAGTTGTGTTTTTACTGAATAATCATCAAGGATGCAACAAACTGACTGATATAATGTAGTAGTATAGTAGTAGAAATAACAGTTACAGTGGCAAACCTTTGCATAGGGGTTAATTGGTAACAACATTTAATTTGTTTGACTTCTACCCTTGTTGAGAAAAAATGTATTTTTGGCTCATGTGGATGAAAGACAACAACTCCCAGAATGCACTTGCTTCGCTTCCCTACGAGGCCACTCCCAAGCCACGCCTACCGCTTACAGACAGAGACAGTGAAATTGATTACAGAGAGGCAGTCAAGTCAAGTGTGTTTTATTGTCATTTCGACCATATACGAAACAACGTTTCACCGTGGCTCAAGTGGTGTTACACATTTAAAATATATAAAAAACGACATACAACAGGCTACATTTAGTGCACACACATTATAGGCTCCGTAAAGTTCAGCTAACAAAAACACAGCAGTCTCTTAACTCGCGTTGGGAGTTTCATTGAAGTTTGATGTCGTCCAGTTTGTTGTCTAATGAGTGGACACTTGCAAACAGGATGGATGGGACAGCTGGCCGGATAGCGTTAGCTTTCCACCTAGCTCAAACTCCTGCCGTCGTCCCTCTTTTCCGCTTTCACTCACACCGCTTTCGATGTCTCCTTCCCCGGCTAGCGGCATAAAGCGACACCGCAGGCTTATGTGCTGGTCTCCGTAGCAGGCGAAGCTCGCGTAGTGTGTCAAGTATTCCGTCTGTAATAAAGTTTCCTGCATATTCTCCGGTCTGTACCAATTTATCCCGGTGGTACACATGTGCTCTAGTTTGCATGCACATAACAGGAAGGTTGTTGTTAAAAAGAGAGAGCCTGTTAGCTTAGCTTCAAAATGGCTGACACTCGACTTTCATCGGCTAGTGACAGTCCCACTCTCTATAGGCAGGTTTAAAACATGCGGAACTAGCTGGCTGTAGTCCATAGACTCTGGGGAAAAATGCCTCCGATGGCACTAAATGACGATGTTCGCGTCATCAGAGGCTTTTTTCCAGACCCACAATACAGAGATCTCTCGTCTCAGGGGGACATGAGGGAGGGAGGCACGGTCATTCGAAAATACTACCGTGTTTCTACTGATACAAAGCTTAATGCTAATCGGTGAACTATCCTTTTAAATGGTCTTTAGTTTCTTTATCTTCTTGCTAACACTTTCTATGAAACCCATGTCTATAATGCATTATAAACACATTTAGAATGCGTTATCTGCTTATAGTGCTGTATAAGTATAGCCAGAAGCACTCATTAATACTCATAATGCTTTAAACAATATTCATAACATTATATAGCATTTTATTCTATAATGCACTATAAACATACTTATAATGTGTTATAATTTTGTGTATTGCAATGCGTAATTGTAGTTATAAGTGTTCATTACGCTTCATAATGCCTTTAAAACAATATTCATCACACATTATAAAGCATTTTATAATGCAGGTATACTATTTTGTATGCTTTTATGATTTATATATAAGTGAAATGACTCCGGACAAATTTGAAAGACTTGAAACTTGCTTGAAATAGGTAATCCATCACAGTGAACAACATGCTTCCTTTGTTTGTGGTCACATAAGGGTATGGAGGCTCAAGAATAGAACAATCAACAATAAGAGTAGTGAAGTTTATGTTGAAAATGTCAGCAATAAATTGGCAGCGGATTTATTTTCTCATTTTTTATGATGATATAACTTGTAGCAAGTGTATAACTTATTGAAAGTCCAGTTTAACTTACATCTGGAAAAAAAAGTTTAGATTATAAATCAATAACTAAGGATCATGAAACAAAATATGTTGTTTAGGTTTTAGGACTAATCAGGGTTTTTTTCCCTGGGTTGGCACTAAAGCAAAACTTGGAGGAGCGGTTTGTCACCAAAATGAGAAGAGCTGGTCCACCTCAAAGCCAGCCCACCTCAAGTTAGTAAACCTGTTTGAGTTGTGACTTACTCAGATCTTTCACCCGACTCTTTAAATTAACTCATGAGTATCATTAACTCGGATCAGTTGAGTCCTACTACAATTCAATCTACAATGATAACAGCGCCACACACAAACCTTTTGCAACATTAGCTACTACTACTACTACTACTACTAGCTACTACTACTACTAGCTACTTCGTAGGCAACAGCAACTCCGCAAGTCAACTCAAGCAACTGAGATGTGTCCGAGACAGGCTATAGGAACTTCCCGCAGACTCAGAGCCGGAAACATTGCAAGCTCGCAGACCATGGGACCCCTGAGTCCTCGATGACTCATGAGTTCTCGAGTGAGTCAGTCAGTCGCGCGAATCAGCCGGCTACGTTGTCATGAATGGATCTGTAGCAGACACGCAAAGTCTCTCCTCGAGTCACAGTGAAAAGCAAATCCACAACAAAAGCCAATCTTTCACTTCCAAAATAGCATGCTTATACGTTATAGGTTTGGTGTATAGATGTAGCATATTAAAATTAGGTCGATCGATTTAAAAATTAAATCAAATTCATTCACTCACTATGGGCATTTCTCCATTCCTGTTTCTGTGTATACATTGAAAGCCTATATATTGCTTAGGCTACACTAAGTTAAGACAATAAACAAACAGTCTGGCTCAAAATGCGTTCTTTCCCGTAACTAAATGGCTCTCCTGTGAGCAGCTGCATGAGGTGGCGAGTAGGAGTTTCCTTGGCGATTTAGCAATACTGACTCAACAGACTCGCACAACCTGGATCAGTGTAGTGAGTGACTCAGAAAAACCCGAATCCTTAAAAGGAATCGAGTTTGCCAGGCCTACAAGTTAGTGATCCTGTGCTTAAGTTGTGGCTAGCTTGGTGGCTATCACCTTCACTCTAACCAGCAAGTAGTAAGCAAGACACGGGAACTTGGCTTGGGTCTTGAGGGGTTCTAAATAAACTGTACACGGCACTGCTACGTTCACAGCTTTAGCGTTGAGGTGCGTTAAAGTGCTGACATGCCAAGGAGATTGTGAGTGTCCGTCACCCTAGTTTTTGCGGTGTTTCAAGCACCGTCGTGACTCGACAGTCTTGTCAGCGTCTTTTTTGGCTGATTTAACATGTTGATTCAACAATATTTTGTGCATCCCTTACTGTTTGACTGGATTCCAAAACTGCAGACACATCACACGACTCAATTTACTATGCTGCAGAACTATACTAATGCTGCGCTCATGCCACCTGGGAATAACAGGGACCGCTCCAGTGGTTACGTTGTTTTTCCGACTGGCAGCGTTCACATGGTCGGCATGCGTGTTCTTCTTCTTCTGTTATACTGGCGTTTGGCATAACTTGTTGCATGACTGCGACCAGCTGTTGGCCGTAGTCTAGAGCATCAGGTGTGTGAAAACATGGAGGCCACAATAAGAAAATATTTGCTGCTGTTTTCTTATGCGAGCATACAAACAGCACATCGCCAGGTGTTTGTTTGGACAGGACAACGAACGGGAAAGTACACGGATAATGTGTTTTTTTTATACATGGGCCTATTTATGAATAATTTGAAACATGTTATGGCTGTGTATGTTTCTTGGCAGAGGCGTTTGTCCACAATAAACAGTTTATTGTAATTGAAATATGTTCAGTGAACCAAAGTCGCCTACATAAAACGTCAGTTGTCAACAACACGTCACCAACTGGGAAACTCGGTTAGCAAAATCCAGCCCGAGTTTCCCACCTCTGATTCCTACAGGAAGTGACGTGAATGGTGACGTTTTCACTCGGAAAAATGTTTTTCCGATGTCTATGAACGCAGCATTACATCACATTACTGTACGTTTTGTCAGGTCCCATTTGACGTTCAAGGGCTTGGGAAAGCAGCTGGTGTTCGGTAGGGTTTTACTCTGAACAGGAGCAGCATCATTATAAGAAACACTTAAAGTACATATCATTAGAACTGGTACAGCAATTATCCACATCAAACAGTTGTCACACTTACTATGCTGCGTCATCTATGAGGAAGCTACTGCCATATCTCATAAAACTGAGCTGAACACATTTCTGTCAGAGCTTAACCTCGCAGTCACTTTCACAGCAGGCTGGGTAGGAAACAGAAGCAAGATAAATCCATTATGAATTCAAAGTTGTGTGTTTTGTTCAATTGGCAGGTGACAAGCACCCATCAAAGCCTCCATGTTTGAAAAGCTTTGTGTTCATATAACAACTAAAGAAAAAGAACTGACATTCTAAAATGGCTTGTAGCACTGACAGTTAGTGATATAGCTTATACTTGGCAAATACAGAAGATATTTTAAAGTGCCCATATTATGAAAACATCATTTGGATTTGGGGTGTTATTTTGCATCTCTGGTGCTTCTGCACGTATACAAACTTGAAAAAAACAAACATCCATGCTTTTTTGAGTGAGATACGGGTTTCTGAATAATTCCTGCCTTCAGTCTCCGGGTGAGCTGTTCAAAATCGGCAGGGCTTTCTACGTCAGTAGCAGAGGGGAGGTGGCTAACTGTAGCATGCTAGCTCCTTCTCAATGGCAAAACACTGCTACAACACACACTAGTTCACCATAACCTACAAAAGAACTACTTACATGTCCCTGTTCTGCAGGTATTCCACGCAAAGTTCGAAGTGTGCCCTCGTTTAGAAGAAGTCTCCCGGCTAATCCTGCCTTGTACTAACTGAAGTTGTAGAAACAAACAGCTACCTGATGTGATCCTTACCTAGCTACTGCGCATGTGCGCCTCCCAACAAAGATGGGATAGAAGTGCGATGCCTCACTCTGTAGCTAAAACAGAGACCTGAACACACAGGGTGAAAAGAGGAGCTGCAGCAATGTGCACTACAACAAAAATACGGTGTTTTTTGAAAATTAAACCATGTAAACCTATTCTGGTACAACTTCAAAATATAATCATGAACCTGAAAATGAGCATAATATGGGCACTAAAAAAAAAAAAGATCCATCGCTGATACTGAAAAACAAACATTTCACTACAGAAACTAAAGCTAAAACCGCTAAAGCTTGTAAGGCTTTAGTCTACAGACTACGATGATTTAGTTCAACTGAAGCAATATATTGTTTACATGTTCATGGTGAGTGATTGGACAGAAATGAATTGGGCCTAAAGTCATAAAACTGCCACGATGTGCCACTTCAGCAGTGAGATAATACAATCAAGTCTGTAACATCCAAGATTTGTATTTTCTTGAAATGTTAGCGTATGGTTTACTAGAAGTGAGTGCACATATTTTACCACTTCAAAAAAAGGGGGCTTAGGGGAAGGAGACACAACAGCAGATGTGGTGTGGGTAAAAAGTGGACGAGCATGTGGAGTTTTAACAACTGTAGAAATGGAAATGCTTCAAATAGAACATTGTGATTTTAGCACCAGTTATTTGTTTGACTAATTTGACCAATGCGTTGACCAACACAGTCCAGCTGGGCGTCCCAGGTTAGGACAATGTTGTAATGCTATTTTTGGTGGAGTTAGGCTAGCTGTTTCTCCCTGCTTCCAGTTCAAATTGTTCAAGATAGGCACACATCCCAGACCAGTCTCTGCACTGGACCAACAGAAATGAAATTGATATTGATCTTCTCATCTAAGGGCTGGGTAAATCAACAAACATTTTCCAAATTGCTGGACTGTTCCCTTAAGAGGTGGGATTGATTTTAAAGCAATCTTTGAAGAATAGGCAGCAAACATTTCAATATTATATGTATTTTCTATTGTGCTATTTGCAAGTCCCCACCCCTCTGCTCAACTCTATTTCCTGCCTACCCATCTCTTCATTTATGTCCATCACAGATAGATTCAAACTCACCTGGGAGTCTGTGAATGAGAAACCTCTGATGTGTTCCACATTGCTGCCTCCCTGACTGCAGTGTTTACAGGCAAAGACAACTGCAGCTTGGTGCAGTGGAGGGTAATTTGGCCTATGCTTTGGTGAGCTTGTGCTATATGAGTCATCTGTTTGGCAGAAAAGGCAACTGGCCAACTGTTATTAACCTGTGATGAGCAAAAAGCATATGTTGGCACACAGGGATTCGATGTGTCATGCTCAGAGAGAGCTGAAGAGTCCTCGCTTTGGCCAAGTTTATTCTAGGGCATTTCTGGGCTAGAGTAAAGGTTTAGGGTCTGGGTTATGTTTGAGGTTATGTTCAGGGTTGGGTCTAACGGCGGGTCTACACAGACGGCATTTCAGCCAGGTTTTTCAGTCATCCAGCTCATGCTATTTAAACCAATCCAGGAACGTACACAGGCTGAGTAGCGGTTTGTACTTTACGCACGACTAAATGTAAAGTCGCTGCATACATTTATATAGCAACTACTGAAAGCGCTTTACACACTACAGACACTGTTCACCATTCACACACACATTCATACACTGGTGGTTGAGGCTGCCATACAAGGTGTCACCTCATCATCAAAAAAACATTCATGCACTGACGGCGCAGCATCGGGAGAAATTCGGGATTCAGTGACTTGCCCAAGGACACTTCGACATGTAGACTGCAGGGACCTGGGATCGAATCACCGACCTTACGATTGGTAGACGGAGCTGTGGCACTGCTGCCCCTAATACACGTTAACGTGATCCAGAGCATATGTATACTCTTCGAACACATCCTAGGGTCTGTTTAGGGGTTATGGGATGGTTTATTATTTTAATTAATTTCAGTGATTATGAAAATAGGTATACCCATTGAGATCATCGAGATATTGCATTTCCATGCAGTTACCATAATGAGTGAACCACCTGAGCTGTACAGACCCTTTTCATTTGCCACTGTTTTATTGTTGTTTCTAAACAATCAAATCCCAAACTGCGCACCATTAATTCACCACTTACCGTTACTGTTGCACAGTAACAGCCATGCTACCCTCCTCCTTCTGTTCTAAACAAAATTGACCATCTGTGTAAATACTAATTCTCACTGAACTGCTAAAAACACTGACACTGTCACCTGAGTGGACAACAGCCAGATTGGACAATGTGTCCCCATTTTTAACAAAAGGATGCCAACATGATAGCTTCAAATCCAACTGGGCACTTGCAGTGTCTCCCCCCCCCCAAAAAAAAAAGCACTCCCCCAGAGGCTACACTATCACGTTTAAATGTTTCTCACCCTTTTTAAACCACTTTCCCACTGGGCAAATTTGATACATCATCAATCGATACATTAAACTTACCGTGTTATCTAAACATACCTCTATGTCTCATGTTTTATCTTTATTTCAAAACAGATTTTACTTTTTAGACATACCACCCAATCCATTATTTTATAGAGTTAATCACATCCATCATTTCCCATTCTGTATAATCTAATTTCCTCAAAACCTTATCTTGACATCTTTTATCGTTTACTTTCCTTAAACTTTTCTTCTCTTATTTAAAACTTTTTTTGCATATTAGGTATAAGGTCAACAAAATATCACCAAGAATATGTTTTGAGTGGATCAAATTCCCCTTAAATATTACACCTGAATATTACATTAATGGCATATTATGTTTCAGATGATGGGCATAATTCTATTAAAGAAGAGTAAGGTGCCCGGTTAATACAGTAGGGAAGGCCAGGGAAGGTTTCGTTGTGATAAAAGCCTTAAACTCTAAAACTGGATTGTATCTAATAAAAGGACAACATATGCATAAGGATAAAAATAACTTTGTTATCAAGGTACTTGCATCTTTTGCATTATTTTTTATTTTCTTAATTAAATATATCGTCCTATTCTGCCATCAGCGATTTGTGTTCTGTTGCTAACAGCATCCCCTACTGGCATAGTTCTATAGCAGTTCAATGGTTTAGCCGACATTGTTACATTGTTTTCAGTTTCCGTGTTAATGTAGCAACTAACTCAGTTTTACAATTTTACCTCTGATCTAACTATTTTTTATGGAATGTCATGGTTTTCTGATTTATACCATTGCATTTGTTGTCTAATACTGTTTTCACAGTTTCACAAGTGCTTCCAGTAAAAACGTCAAAAGCTATCTGCTGTCTTTAACCTTGACTGGAAGTGTGTTTACCTTTCTGCACAGTGAGGGCAGAAGACTCACTGAAATGGTTGCTTTCTAGGCAGATATAATTAATTTTAAAATATATACTTGAAAGAGCTCTTATTCTTTTTTTATTTTAATTACGAACATATTTATGCCAAAGAGCTAGGAAATATTAAGGTCCCATGGCATGAACATTTCACTTTATGAGGTTTTTTTAACATTAATATGCGTTCCCCCAGCCTGCCTATGGTCCCCCAGTGGCTAGAAATGGCGATAGGTGTAAACCGAGCCCTGGGTATCCTGCTCTGCCTTTGAGAAAATGAAAGCTCAGATGGGCCGATCTGGAATCTGCTCCTTATGAGGTCATAAGGAGCAAGGTTACTTCCCCTTTCTCTGCTTTGCCCACCCAGAGAATTTGGCCCACCCATGAGAGAGAAACAACATAGCTTTCAAACGAGCAAAGTGGTAGTTGGTCAAGGCCACAACCCCACTCTCCACCTCCCCCCCCCTCTCCTCCTCAATAGCTACAGACACAGAAATGGCACATCCTAAGGAAAGCTCATCGTGGGCCTGGCTCTAGTGGCTGTAATTCTGCACCAAGGCTGAATTTCGGGAAAGAGAGGCCTAAAAGCATCCAAAAAGCAGCATGTCATAGGACCTTTAAGCCTTCAAATTTGTGGATGGATTCTGACAACATTATTACATGGGAAGATAAAAACAAAAGAATGTCATACACTGAGCCTTCAACTTCACCTCATGTATAATCTCTTCCAATGCAATTGTGTTATATGTGTATATCTGTGTGTGTGTGTGTGTGTGTGTGTGTGTGGGGGAGAGATTGTATCAAGCACTTTGTGCTACATTTTTATGTATGAAAAGTGTTATATGAATTAAGTCTGATTAATTGACTGATTGATTGTTAAAGCAGGAGACAGAAAGAAATAGAATGGCTGTTTGATATAGTTCTAAATGTAGATTATTTTAGGCGGAGTCATCAGGAATTTTCAGGAGAAAAAAATGTTCAAACATTTATGAACATTATCTGATCAGGATAACTGGGAAACTGTAACTCTATATGCAATTTAAACACTTTACAAACTGCATCTTGCTCCCATTCCTGTGACATAGCTGTATGACATTATGGCTATTTTACTTACTACAAACTAAAATAAATGCCATGCACACTAGTTTTATAGAATTGTCATACAAGGTATCAGTTGTATTTACAGTTAAACGTGTTTAGTATAGAAACTCCCTAGCAGAAAGCTGCCTTCATTAGTAGCATCTCTGAATACTGATGTCATGTATTCCACACCTTCCCCTTGAGTTCTGCCACATCAGCTGCTGAGCGGTTCTTTGATGTTTCTGTTGTAAAAGCAGTACAGTCTCAGGACCCCTTTGATTGTGTGAAATGTGCTGTGTGTTCACTATTAAACATCTGTTAGCAATTTTAGTCTTTCAGATGAAGGTGGGGGTATCGTTATTGACCTGTGGTCTCTCTCTTCTTTTTTGGACTGTCTTTGAGCTTCTTTTTAACTGTGATATTTCACTTGATAAGCAAAAATATGTTCCTGATATATTTCAGAAAACAGAAAGTCATGATCGCCATGCATATGCAGCCTATGCTGGAACATGCGCCACCCTGGTTTCACAGGGCAACACCCTGTGTCACTGATAAAACAAGGGTGATGATGCAGGTTGTCAAGATACTGTACAGTCAGCACACCTTGCTGTAAAAAATAAATAAATGTGCGTCTTTAATATATCATACTATACTGTATATGTAGTATACATCTCAGAATATGATTATTACTGAATTGTTGTCAGTATCAGAGCATGAAGTAACGTGTCCTAAACAAAAGTACATAACTACATTTACACATTTTTTTATTCATTTTGTTTGCAAACGTAAAGTAATAATGCATGTTTGTTTGAGTTTCTGTAAAGTTTCAATTGGAGATATAATTGGACCCCTGGCTTGATGTATTCAATCCAATCAGAGTGAAAATACTGATATTGCTGTGCTGCGGGCCTTTCCTCATCTGTAACAGAATGATCGACAGGCATATAGAAAAAATACTTCATAATAATGACATATTTGAGAGCTAAGGATCTCTTCGAAAATGATGTGTTTGGTACAGGTAGATGTAGAGGTATGTGTAAACTGTAAACAACCCAAATTCCATTTAAATGAGGGGACTTAAGATTCATTTTCTTCATTCTAGTTAATTAAGTATGTCAAAAATGTGCGTTTATTGTCTCTCTCTCATGAAGGACATGACCCTAAATGTTGTCTCAATCTAGCTAAGTACATTTGATGTACAAGGCACATCATAGTTAGTGAGTACCTTATTTCCAGTATTAGATTTGAAGGAGAGCATGCAGATGACCCATATGCAGTGTGTACGGTACAAAAGCAAAGGACAAAATAATATCTTAAAGTGGAATAAGAGGAAGTTTTCCTAATAGGCCAGTTGACTTGTTGGCTAGCAGTAAGTCTCGACTGAAAATATCATTTTCCAACACCCACGGTAAAGATAAGTTTAGGCAAATTAAACTATTTGGTTCAGGCTGCAATTAAATAATTCAATTAAATAACTCCTAAAGAAACTGTCAGACAACCAGCCCTGACATACAGTACGGTCTGCTGATACATTAGGATTCACTGTCTTAGCTCTGTTTTGGTCATCACAAAACCTGCAGTATTAGTATACTGTAGGTCAGTGTCTCTAAAAAACATATTTTGTGTTTAAATTTAAAAAAA
This sequence comes from Perca fluviatilis, assembly GCF_010015445.1. Classification (NCBI taxonomy): domain Eukaryota; kingdom Metazoa; phylum Chordata; class Actinopteri; order Perciformes; family Percidae; genus Perca; species Perca fluviatilis. The sequence goes on from NC_053114.1 coordinate 20,191,738, forward strand.
AATATTAAAAACATCACTTTGGACCTTTGCAATTTATGTGGGTCATAATGATGAAGTTAGGTTCACATTGGCTTATAGATGATGCATGCCATGACATCACTAAACCAAGAGCCATTATGCTCACAATTGTCCAAGCCTATTCTGATAATGCTGAGTGGAGAGCAAGGGGATTCATTAGAATCTGTGTTTGAATTTGAATAAATTTGATAAAACTTCCAAAAAAAACTAGCTGAAGAGTCAAAGCAGCAAGTTGTTAATCTGAGACATAATCATGATGCATTGTTAAACTGAAACAAATGTATGACAAGGGACTTAAATTTGGAAAAAGGTAGCAGACAAATTCAAGCACCTTTCCACAAACACCTTCCCCATGAAATTTTTTTTTAACACTTGTATGCCTCTTTTCCTTTTTGTGTTGCTTTGGTGGGATTCACACAGCTTCGTTAAGTGTGTGTAGTATTTTTCTAGTTATAAGTTTAGGTCCAGCATGTTTGTGGGTCGCTCTAATTAGTTGCTTGTCCCACAAGCTATCTCTCTGATGTGGTAATGCGTGTTATGGATTGTGAGTGTGCTAGCAGAATTGTAAACAAGTCCATTGTGCTGTGTTTGTGTTAAGAAAAAATCTTCAGTATGTGTTTGGTGTTATTGGTTTCGCAGGCATTTCTGTAAAGATGGTGTGGCCTGCAAGATGCCTTGCATTATTAAAGTGAAAGAAAAGCAACATGCACAAGCACAGTGGAAACCAATGCAGTAGCTTCTGTAAGACGAGTACTGTAGAAGCAAATGTGACTGGCAGTGTCAGATGTGTGTATTCCCGGACTGAAAGTAAAACAATTATTATGTTTTTATTGCCGTCTGCTTTTTGATTATTTTTAAAGCCTAGACCTAAAAACATCAAGCTACATCCATGCTGGGAGATGTGCACCTCTGGGATTTTCAGCTCTGTATACATGGGTCAAAGCTACATACAAAGCATTTCATTTTCCATTTACTTCCTCGTAACACTTTCTAAAATTATAGGCTCAAAAATATGAATTATTGTTAAATGCTGCAGCTATATAAGCATTTATTTAAGATGGTAATTATTAAGCATTTTTGCAGGTGGTATGCTTTTTGATCATCCTTGTGCTTTTTGGGCTTTGTGGGATTTTGTGACGATGATTTAAAATCTCATCTTGTACTGGGATTGAACCACAGAGGATTTTACTTTCCAACCAAGATGAACACATCATAACTTCAAAAAGTTAAAGCAGAATTTTTCAGACATGCACTGAGTAATGTCAAGCACAAGAAAGGGGACACAGAGTTCCCCATAAAAAGAAAAAGTGGAGAAACTGGCAACATATGTATGGTCCATCCTGTCTTCATCCTTACACCTTTACACCTTTACATGCTATTTTGAGAACAATGCTATAATTTTGGCAAGTTATATTAAAAGCTTTCTCTGCAAAGCTTCTGATCATTTACGTTTAACCTTATTCAAGGTATTTCTTTGTGTATTAATCTAGGCACTAGGGCTGGGCGATATGGAGAAAATCAAATATCACGACATCTTTGACCAAATACCTCGATATCGAGACCGCAACAATATTGTTGACTATTGGTGCTTTCACAAAATATTTAAACAATGAGATTTTTTATAAAGAGTCATCAGTAATGTGGATATAATGACTAAGTGGGTAAAGGCAAATAATAGAACAGCTAGAACAGTCTGGTAAGTTCAGAAAATGACATCACTTTACTCTAATGCAGCCTTTAAAACCAGTAGAAGACAACACTTGTGCCATATTACGATATTACGATATCCAAAATCTAAGCCGATATCTACTCTCGTATCACGATTTCGATATAATATCGATATATTGCCCAGATCTACTAGGCACCATTTTAATGTAAAAATGATGTTGGCAGCAAGTTATAACATTTTTGAACAAGTGATACAGAAGTCCTGAGAAAACTGCATCTGTTCCTCCAGCCTTCTGTCTAAGGAGAAGACGTTGACAACCACGGAAGGAGAACATCCTCAGCTGTGTTTGTGCATAGGCAGCACATTGCTGAAACTTTTAACAGACTCTGCCTGCAGCCAAAGTGACGACCTCCCCTGCTGTGAAAGTATCACCCGCACATCTGTCTCCTTTGCAAACGACGACAAAAGTCTGTTCGATCAGCGAAGGCAGTCTGAAAAACCAGACATACTCAGGAAAGATACAACATCAACCCCGCTGGGACCGGCTTTAGAGCCGGGAGAAATCCGCTCCATCCCGATCAGAATCAACAACCGGGCTCGTCCAACTTGAGCAACGATCTGCTTCATCCATCACCAAGACGCTTCGGCCCAGAACAACAGAGGCAACAAACCTTTTTGTTTCTGCAGTTTGTATTTTAGTAGACAGATTTTTAGTTCCTTAACCATTGATTTATTTTTTCTACAATCAATTGATCTAGATTCATTCATCTTCTGTTGCTGATTACAATATTTCTTTTTATACTCATGTCTCATGAGTATAAGAAATCACTGAACAGGAAAATATACTTTCTAATAGGGCTGCTCGACTTTTAAAAAAATTAAATTCCCGATTATTTTGGTCAATATTGAAATCTCTATTATTTAACAGGATTACTCATGGACTTTTGGAAAGTTTAAAAACATGTATTGAACTTTTTTTCAAAGTGGGCGCCCATATAGCTCAGTTGGTAGGGCAGGTGCACATATATAGAGGTCTGCTCCTCGGCACAGCGGGCACGGGTTCAGCTCCGACCTGCGGCCCTTAGCTGCATGTCATTCCCCCTCTCTTTCATCGTTTCATATCTTCATCTGTCCTCTCAAAAATAAAGGCCGAAAATGCCCAAAAAATAATCGTAAAAAAAAAAGAACACATGACAAAATAAGGGTTTACTTGCAAAACATAATGCGCAAAAAAAAAATGTCCATGACATTGTTTTTGTGATCGCTAGGAGCCAAACTTAAAATCAGGGTTCAAAATTGATTAATTGCACAGCCCTACTTTCTAATTGGATGAGTGGAATTGGAATTGATTGACTGATTTTTTGAAGACCAGTTTATAAGCTGTACTTGGTGATTTATAAGTATAGATTAATATTATACATTAAATATTAGTGCTGTCAGTTAAACGCGTTATTAACGGCGTAGTACATACCTGTAAACTAGTCGCTTTTCAACGAAAATCGCCGTTTTGAATGGGGTCCGAGACCCGGTGCTAATACGGCACCGGTGTCTTAACGACCGTTATCTACCGGACCAAATAGCAACACGGATTTCGGTGCCTTATTTATTTAGGTGCCACTTAGATGCCTGTGCTACTTTCTGACGCTCTGAAAACGGATGTTAGAGGGAACTGAAACATTGCCGCACAGGAGGCCAGTCAACACTACACTTAGCAGCAGGTAACGTTAGCCTACCGTTAGCTAGCAGCTGGATTAAACACGGTTAAAATGTTTACAGCTAAACGGTGTAAAGTGTGTCTGTATTTCACTGGAGAGGACTCCAACACCAGACTGTAGCTGCCGTTGTCTGAAAAACACAGTCATGATGTTATGTTGCTCGCCTCGCCAGCCTCGTGGTGCATTCACTGTAATTGTAAAATACCCTTTTCCCATCCAGTGGTTGTTTTCACCATTTTGTGCTCCTTTTTTTTTAGGTCAACTTTTTATTGTTTTATATTTTTGAACAGACAAATACAACTGAACAAGGTGCTCCTTTTTTAAATATATATATCTTTCGGTTCAGGCACCGTTTTAAAAGTATTGTATCATGTTGATAAGAGCATTAAAATGAGAAAAAAATAATGGGACAAAAAGAAATCAAGGGACATTTAAAATAGATAAAAATGTGCGATTAATTGCGATTAATTGCGCGTTAACTATGACATTAATGCGATTAATCTCAATTAAATATTTTAATCGTTTGACAGCACTATTATATATATATATATATATATATATATTCCATGTTTTTACTTTGTGTTGCAGTAACGCAAAGAACAGTGGCTCATTGTACTTTCTGTGTGAACTGCTCTCAATTTATGAGCAATACTGAAAAAATGTCTTTTGTACACCGTTCGGTTTAAAGGAAGGTACGGTGATTGTAGGATAGGATAGGCTCAGAAGCAAAGCTGAACAGAGATCAGGGAACATACCAGGATGATGAAAATAAATTAATAAATAAATAAGGAAATCAATAAAAATACTCTTTGTCCTGACAGTTTTCCACCATGATAACTAGGACTCAGGATGTACTAGACAGCATTTTGTTTTGGCCTTGGGTTTGATTGACAAATAATGGCCCCACAGTTGTTGTTTTCTTAGCTCTGCACACAGTGTGTAACGGACACCCATCTCACCAGTTTGTGGCATTGGGGAATAATTACAGGGGGCCGCCTGAGGTAAGGCCTGGCAGAGAGAGTTTGTTAGTAATAAGGGAGAAGGGTGGAGGAGAGAGGCCTGGGAGGGTAGCCTCACACTGCACAATGGAAGAAAGAGAGTTCTTGCTACAGCTGAGCTCAGTGCAGACTCAACACTTTTCTTCAACATAACCTCTTTTCCCAGCTTCATTCCACTGACTATAGAAATCTCGGTGGCTAATACAAGGTAGGGAAAAAAAGGAGTGTTGTGATGCTCATAGCCACCTGTGCCTGTTATGGTATTTAAGTCATTTGTATGGAGGTTTATGTAAAAAAATGCCACAAGGGCCAGTGGCTGCCTGCCTGCACGCATGCCTCCTGCTGCTTTTTAAATCAAGAAAACCACCGGACAGGTGCAGCTGCAGATTTGTTTGAAAAAAATTAATGCAATTGAATTAATCATGTAAATTAAGCAAGAAAGTTAAATGATGAAGAAATTCTAATTTGTTTAAGGCGAGTGTTTTTTTAAACAATGGAAGAAAAATGATATTCATTCACAACTCATTCACAATAAACAGACACCGCATGCTAAAAAGCTAGCCTTGAAGTATTTAAAAAATGATAACACTAAAACTGTAATATGAGCTACTTACTCATTTTACTATGTGATAATAAAAAAACTAACTAAAGCAAAAGAGGTGGAGTGAGGCAACATTTTAACAGACAACTCCTCTTATTGTAGGTCGATTGAATACAACATCTCCGATGGTATACTATGTTAAAATAAGAAGTTTGTGTGTTCATTCATTGTCTCCAGTCATTCATATTATTTTCTTTAAGTCCTTTACATACACACTGTCTTTGCACAACATTCATTCAATAACAAAATAATGAAAGGCATGACAATAAGTTGTTACTCCCACAAGCCACAGGCCACTATCCAAGCAGTGCCCAACACACAACGTGATCCTGTACATATACAAATCTTAAACTATCAACCAGCAAGACACAAATGTCATGGCACAATCCACCTATTGGTTTCTATTGGCCACCAGGCTGGGGTGGGTGTGGCTTAGAGGGACCGACTGATAGCAGAGACACACTAACCAGACGGCCGACCGTCGACCACTGAAACATGTTTCTGAAAACATTTTAAGCGAGAAATAGACCATGCAGTTGCTGAATCTGTCTTCATTTCAGCACAAAAAAGATTTTAAAAGATTTTCATCAGATTTTGAGAGACTCTAGTCAGGCTCATTCCACTCGCCATTTCTGGGTGAGTCCCGACTGCTCTGCCTCCGACTGAACATGTCAGGTCGGCGAAAATGAACGCTGACAGCCTCGAGTCACCGACCTCGCCAGACTGTCCAACGGCCGATTATCGGCTTGCTGTGTCTCGGGCTTGAGACTCAGACAGAGAGTCTGTGAGAAGAGGATGTGCTTCTTATTTATCGTGACGTTTCCCCACCAAGTTGTGTTATTGTTATGACCACAGCTTGAATGTATACAAATGAACTATCAACTGAGTGTTGATGCTGTTTGACACCGCAACGAGAAGTGAGCTGGTCCGAAGAGCAGAGGAAGGAGCGGCGTCCAGAGTCGAGGAGAACGGAAGGCCTCTCATCCTTTATCTCCGGCCTAGCGTGTTAGCGTGTAGCTCTTGTAACTTCAAATGCGCAAATAAAAGCCAAACCCTGTTAAGTTTCCCAGACACAATATCAAGTTATCCCCAGGGTTGTGGTTATGCCGTGACATGAGGCTGCTTCACTGAACACCTAATATGATGTACTATATATCACCACCAACACATTACAAGTAGATATACAGTAGTGTCTGTGCTATATGCAGAGCAAACACAGCTGTAAAGGTACTCGTATGTCAGTATGTCATTTAGATGAGAAATACAGGGATTCATTTTATGTTTTCAGGTTGAACAGCCTCAGATATGCAACTAGGGAAAACTTTGAACTCCCATGATTCTTTGGTGATTAGCTGTGGATGACAGATGTGATTAACTGCAATGTATCCAAGTGGTGTTATGCTCATTTGCAAGTTGTCTCTTGAAGCAACACTAGAGAAGTTTTCCCGCTTCAGTCCCCCTACAGGTTGGAAGCACAATTGTCCATTACATTACATTATGCAAGTTTGCCTGATCGGGTAGCGGTTTGCCAGATCGGGTAGCGGATCTGTAGTTCGAATGAACAGGACAATGTAATGTAATATTCCGCTTCCAACCTGTAGGGGGACCGAAGCGGGAAAACTTCTCTAGTGTTGCTTTAATGCTCTTAATTTTCAGATGCCACTCTGAACAACAGTCTGAGGGAGTGTTTATGAAAAGGGGCAGAATGTTCAAGGGTTAGATGTCTGGGCAATGTTGATAAGATACAATACAGCACAGGGCTAAATAAAAGTCTCTGCCTCACCCAGGACCAGGTTTGCTGCAGTGCCTGTGGTTGAGTATTCGCACTGCAACAATCATGGATAGGTATTGAACCCAAAAGTCGCCGGTTGGACAGCTGAGGTTAAAAGGCTTTTTAGTTGTTTGTTGTTCAAGCAGAGTTGGCAACAGGAAAGCAGGCAGGTAACTAAGAACAGGCAAGGCAACCTCAGAGGTGAGAACACTAAGAGCAAGAAAGCAACCCAGACAATCTGACAAATGGCATATATACTCCACAACACTAATGTGCTTATTCAAGACAGGAAACTCACTCAGCATGTCTATAGGGCAGGTGTGGGAGCACAGGGTCGAAAAGATTAATACTAGAGCTGTCAAACGATTCATTTAATTTTTAATCGCGATTAATCGCTGAATTTCTATAGTTAATTGTGATTAATCGCATGTTTTATCACATGATTAAAATTCTATTATTTTGCATTTCAGAACTGTTTTTAAGTACATATTAACAATGGAAAGCAATTCTTACCAGTGTATCTTGATTGGGAATCAAATGAATGCAAGGAAAGTTACTTTACGAACTTGACTTTAAGATTTGTATTTGGGTATTATTTATTTACTGTAAACAAAAGAAAAATGTGTGAATCTGTCATTATTGCACAATTTCTCCAAGTACCTAACTAAAAATCCCTATCCTTACCAGTAGGGTTGGGTATAGTTTTTTCCGATACCGGTGCTAAAGTGATACTTTTAAAATGGTGCTGGTGTCTAAACAGTGCCTGAACCGGTACTTTTTAATAAGGTTCAATTAAAAAAAGAAGGGTACTAAACAACAGTCGCCGACTTGTTGATTGCTGAGGCCATGGTCAAAATGTAAGATTTAATAATAATGTAATAACTATAACTTCTAACAATAACTTATTTCACCAGTAAGTTGCTGTTGAACAACAAAAACAACCACTAGATGGGAAAAGGGTATTTTACAATAACTTTGAATGCACCACAAGGCTCAAGTCGGTGTTGTTTTATTCCGACAACGGCAGCTGCTGCGCTGCAGAGCAGACTGTTACGTTGGAATCTTCTACAGTGAAATACAGTCACACTTTACACTGTTTAACGTTAGCTGGCAACATTTTAACCGTGTTTAATCCAGCTGCTAGCTAAAGGTAGGCTAACATTACCTGCTGTGAAGTGTAGTGTAAAGCCAGGCACCAAAATGTTACTACCGTTTACGTCGGCACCGGTGCCCTACTGGCACCACGTTTCGGTACCCAACCCTACTTACCAGATTCAATATAATGTGCAGTAACTTCTAAATAATTTTGATTACTCACTGACGTCCAGTGATCACCAGTTAATGAGACAGCGTTTGCACTTTGCAGCAGTTCCAGTTGGGCTGCTTTCTCTGGAGTACAGGCTGTGTGTGCGTGGGGCTGCTGTCCCCCTCGAGGGCAATGTATAAGACGGGTCAGAACATGCCAACCGAAGCCGAGTGAAGTGTAAAATAAATTAATAAATGGCGGCATGCGATTAAAAAAAATTAACGCGTTAATGCTGACAGCCCTAATTAATTCACATACACAATGCACATCAAAAACATGCAGATAGACACTGATACACTACATAAACCCTGCGTGATTATGTGCTCCTAAATGAAAAGGTAAATGTTCATGTAGTATGAGTGGCAGCAGGGCAACACAAAAGAGTGCAGGGGCAAGCCAAATACCAAACATTGCACAGCAAGTTTAGGAATTTACTTAAAATCAATTTTCCAACATGAAGCCCTTGTATTTTTACCAGTAAGTGTAAGCCCAAATGACATTAGTAACTTGCAGAGCAATTTACACATATTTGCTAAATTTAATACTAGTGCTAACAATTTGTGTAGTGGAAGCTGCTGACTAACAGTGGGGTGGCTACATAGTTCTGAAAACATTATCAATGGAGAACCACAGGGCATTAGATTTAGATATGTGTACACACAGTCTAAAAGTCCCTGTACACTGTGTGATTTTAGGCTGTTGAAAATGTCATTTTTGTGTGAATATTTCTAGGACCCACGTTTACTGATCCGAAACAGAATACAATCAGAAAAATACACAGAATACACTGGCAAGCTAGCATAATGCTACTGTTAAAAAATTTAAATCTGCATTTCATGTTACTTTCTTTTCCCTGGTTGCGACCGGCTTTATCGCATATCGTTACAGCCCTATTGTTTGCTCAGGGGTCTCAGGGCTGTTGCGAGGCCGGCGATGTCAAACCACTGTTAACACTATTAAAAAAGTAATCACAGGCAATTGCATTATAAAACTAGACAGCAGTGACCACTTATGACCAAACCTGTCACCAACACCAAGAAAAACAAGAATATCACTGGATATCGCTATGTAATCATTGTTTTGTGTCATCTTAGGGTCATCACTGCGTGTAAATGGAATTTTTCTGCTTGAAATATTCTAAAACTGTGTTCGACTTTTCCTGTTGTGGAGGACATATAGTGCAGACAGAGGGGTGTGGATGAATATTCGATGCATAAGTACCATACAGTCAGGTAACACCATGCGCGGACCCCAGCCTCCCCTCCCCCCGAGAATGCTGGGAAAGGGATCGTCAGGATCAAAGGGAACGTGGAACACAGCAGAACGAGGGATCTCAGGGCTTAGGAGCTCATTAGGAATATTACAAAGGTAAGGCTGGGAATTAGCGCTGAGACAGACTTAATACAAAACCCTGGAAAGGATGGCTTATACATGTTTTACTAGCATAGGTAGGGGATTTTATTGTAATTAAAAAGTACTGATCTTTTGTCATTATGCTCATAACGATCAGTCTCACAGAGAGATCTTTTCTGACCTTGAATTATAAGTACAGTATTGCTGAAAAAGAAATTTCTGATATTGTAGTTATTATTGTAAAGAAATTAACATAAAAATGTTACCTATTATCTTTTTTAGTTATTGTTCAAGTTATCTAGCGCAACCTTTTAGACACATTATGCTTTCTTGTACTGTAGATGAAATATCCAGTCACAGCATGACCAGCCACCCTGCCAGTATTACATCTGCTGAATAAGACGGATAAGGTTAGCTGCTTTCTATAGATTGGCATGTTTATATATATATATTCGGTCACACTTTACTTGAAGTTTTCTAGATAAGCGTGACATGACACTGTCATGACACATGAACCCTAACGCTAACTCTAACCCTAACCATAACTTGTCATGACAAAACCGAATTACACTTACTAAAAAAGAGTTATGTCATAAACGTTTATGACTTGTTTATAATGTTTTATGACACGTTTATGACAGTGTCATGTCACTCTTATGTAGAAAACTTCAAGTGTAACCATATATTCTTACTTTTAAATTTTTAATTCTAACTCCTTTACTACTTCAACTGTTTTTGTACTCCCTTTACTGAACATTTCTTACTTTGTAAGTGTAGTTTTGGAAAGTGTTATATTCTAAAAATAACTTACATAAAGCCATGTCACTGCCAAAAATATAGGACAATTGGTATGGTCTTTTAAGTTTTGCTTGTATTGTATATTGGACATTGATAAATTATGGCAGGAGGAGAGGGAACAAGCTTGGAGCGTGACACAGTGATGGGCAAAAGCCTTTGGGGAGTTGTCCATTCACCTGCTGTTATTCATGTACCATATGTTTTCTGTGGTTTTGACTCGTTCTGGAAAAAGTAACACCGTACACTGTACCATCGGCCAACTTTGATAAGAGAATCCATCACGTGGTATAAAGTTTCAACTCAAAACGTAAAAAGTAGTATAGCTGCAGATATTATCCTATAAACCCACATAATTCCCCACACACTTTTCAACTTTCTCTCGATGGTTAAAACAGAAATCAATTCATCAATTAAACCAACGGTTTAAAAAGTTTTAGATGAAGTGTGGATGGCAAGCCAGCTGTTGTCTTCGTTATTATGAGATCAGGCAGGTATTCATGGTGTCCATATGCACTGTCAACACCCAGGGGCAAATCTCCATTGGTGTATTTAGCATTGTGAAAAAAAAAAAGACAGAAAGTGGTGAGACTACACCACCATCTGGGCTGGGGTGTCAGAATCCAACAGAGGATGATGGAGAGCTTCATCCAGAAACCTTGGGGACTAGCAATAGAGGCAAAGCTCTCATTAACATCAAAGCTAATCAGATCCTGAAACATGAGTCTTTGGAACCCATGGCTGTGTATTAATGTTGTGTTCATTTGTAATCAGGTGATGGTGATTGAGTACACCAAAGAGGCCAGGGTTAAAGCTTTGTTAAGCCATTCTAAAGAATGTTCCCAAGACACAATACTCCATCATTTCAGTAACTTATCCAGGGGAAAAGGGATTTAACCAAAAGTCATCCAGTTTTCCTCACTGTAGACTGTACAGAAACAAACTTACCAACTTATTGTGAGATGTTTTTTTTCTCCCTAAAAACATTGAACATCTGTTGCTGTACGGTGTTGCCAGATTCATGTTCTGTGACAAAAATGCAGAATGTAATTTACATGAAACCATAGGTAAGCTCCAGTAACTGCAGTCAGAGCAGCCTGTAGAATAAGTCAAAGCATTTCACTACCTGAAAGGGATGCAGAATGTTTCAGGTACTCACTGCTTATTGTATATGTTCACTGATTTTTACAGTGTGGAGTTTCGTAGTGATTTGCATATAAGATATCTCATTCATATAAACGTGCTGCTTGGGTTACCAGACCTGACTGCTACATTCTTTTTGCCAGCATACATACATGAACTACATAGTAAACCAAATATAACTAGTTAAGCACTCAGTCCCACTGTCACAGAGATACACAAATATCCATTCATACTTCCATGAGGCATTTCTAACAATTCACCAAAACAGCTGGAGCCTGGAATCAGAGAAACTGAAGGGAGAGATACTCCATCACTGTGTGTTGACACCATAGACTGCTTAAAATATGGACGTAGCTTCGATGACGTCACACATAGGTTTCAAAAGAGCCAAAATGAAGCTACCAGTGGCTCCGGCCGTCGCCGTCTTGGCAGTGTCTGACGTCGGCTAATCCTAAAATGGGCAAAGAGGGTTGAATGAAGCCTACAGTCTATGCTCGCCTCCTGTGACGGCAGCCCACCTGTCACAAAAAGCAGAACGCCCGCAATTATGCATAACTTTAAGCCTGATATTATTATAACTTTAAGCCTGATATATATGATTATCTCCCCTGCCACAGTTAGCTATGGAGACCAAAACCGTTCATTGTACCAGGTTTAAAAATGTTTTATTTTACTGTAAAGTTGTGCATTTTAACATGGGAGTCTATGGGGAATGACTCCTTTTTGGAGCAAGCCTCAAGTGGCCCCTCGATGAACTGCAGTTTTTGGCACTTCTGTTTTGGCTTCATTTTTCAGCAACGGAGGTTGCCACTTGGTTAACATCCAAATTAACAATTTCATCATGTGCTTTATCCAAGATAAGGTCTTAGTGAAGTTTTTTATTTTTTTCTGGAAAGATCAGACACCATTTTTAAAGCAGTCGTTGGACATTTTGGGTAATACATTTATTTACTGTCTTCCCAAAAGTTAAACGAGAATATTAATACTTCACCCATGTCTGTACGGTAAATATGAAGCTACCACCAACAGCCGGATGGCTTATCTTAAGACTAAAAACGGGGAAACAGCGAGCCTGGCTCTATCCAAAGGTAACAAAATTTGACATGGTTTCAAATTTCAATGGGATTTTGAATTAAGTTATCTTATATAAAGTACTGTTCACCTAACAGTTTATGAAACAGTAGTCTGGATCAATGGCAGTACATTTCCAGGATAATTGCCTGACATCCGGCTACCTTCCACTCTCTGTGTGTTACCATTCTCAAACTATGTTCGCTTCAGGAAAGAACAGCAGCTTCGAGCTAGCAAGCTACACGCTGAAAATGGCAAATTTTGAAGAAAATTTGGATCATGCAACAAGGCAGGCCTGCTTTGTTCTTTCAGGGAATGATTGTAAAGATTTAAAAAGAATATCTTTACGGCATTTACTATCTAACTGGGACGTTTTGGGACTGATTGGTGGGGATTGCTATGGACGACGTACACACAGCAATAAACTGGTAAGAGCAAATTATGTTTAACCATGTATCCATGTATAAAAAAGTTCACGGTTCTGTATAGTGTGAACGGTTAACTTCATTTCATATTGTTTGTGGCTTTTTCTTTTGTGGGGGTAAATGTTCCACCAAAACAAGTTCCTTCCCGAGACCATTTTGCAGAGCCACCATTGCCACGTCCGCCCAAGACGATTGTGATTGGTTTAAAGAAATGCAAACAACCCAGAGTGTTTTTTCTCTTATCCCAAAATCTATGTGTGGTGTAGCCAGACCTTACCCCACAGCGCTGTGGAGATAGGTCTGGCAATGCAAGACTAATGAAACAGTGACCAAAACCTTTGCAATTTCCATGATTCTGCATAAAAGATTGGGGGCATAGTTTTATTCTTTCATGATACTCTTCCTCTTTTATCTTGTGCTGCTGTTGTGTGTAGAAATAGGAAATAGAGGAGCAAGTCCCAATGGCATCTGTTATTTAATTGTTAATGCTAAGCATAAGGTTATGTTACTTGTGTTCCATGCTGGCCTCACTCTCCTTGTTAACACGGGTCCCAGGGTACATTTTGTTACAGTGCTGCATGATTCATCAGTGCAGTTGGGGTCAGGCGATATATGCATGTATTTCTCAGGCGTGAAACCAAACACTTAAGACCTCTGTCAGGAGAATACTGGAGCAGTTGACACTATTCTTGGGCTGCCTAATGATATCTGGATCACAAAACTCCACCTCATCATATGAATAAATTACTTTCTCCTATTATCATTCCTGGAGACTGCAAAGATTAGCAATATTGTCGCCTATTTTTTATATAAAAAGGTTGACAATTAAATAAGAGTTTACCTGAGGTTGGGTTCAGATCCATGTCGGTTCAATAGTTAAATCAAACTCCAAAGCAATCTGCAAAAAAGGCTTTGAAAGCCAACTGAGTACAGTGAGTGAATATACTAACTATTAAGAATTACAATTAATGTATTTTGGACCTAGACAAATATAAAAATCCATATGGCATATTACTTTTCCTAATTTAATAGGGACAACTGGGTAAAAATGGGTAGACGTGTCAATGTATTTTCAATTACCTGTACGCATTGGTATTCTTTGGAGTCAATTTGAGCCCAGATTGTTCTAGCTGTATTAAAACATATTAGAAATGTGAACATTTTACACACATTTGTGTAGGTTGTTTTGGCTGAAATTGAGGTCACTATCACATGCAATTTTATAATCTTTAGGGCCCTAACCTGCCATAACCATAACCTGTAGTAGTGCGAGAACCCTCATATGTCCCACACTGTGGGGGTGGGGGAGGGGGGGAATATGATTCCTGCGAGGACAATGATGGTTCACACAACATGTTCACAAATGAGCCAATGTTACCTGTCATTTTTCTAAAAAAATTCAGATCTATTGTTGATCTGATGGCAACGACAAAACACTTCTCACGCCCACTTGACTTTCTCCCTGCTCCCTCAAGGCCACTTGACTTTCTCCTTGCTCGCTCCCTCAAGTAAGCATTAGAATGATTGTCCTTCATCTTAACTTGTATAAGTAGCTCAATTAGATCAAATTATGTCCCTACTCACTGTAAAAGTCAGTTGTTAAACCATGCCTAAAGACGCCGTCATTAAATCCAATATGAGTCCAAATTCTATACTGCCATTTTTGTCTGAGGTCCTGGAGAAAATAATCACTGGAAAATGCATTTCTTTTATGATGAAAATGGACTTCCTACTGATAACCCACCACTGACGAAACATTAATCACCAAATCCTTCTCCTAAATAGCATGCATGTGTGCATCAGCTTCTGTTTTAAACTGTTTTTATTCCCATTTCATTGTTACCATTAGGGGTGCCAGATCTTTTAACTTAGCACTGATTCCAATAACACTGACCATCCTGATATCCTGTGGGTCTGTCTGACATGGCATGTCACTACATTTTCTTCCCCTAAATTTATACTTCACATCTTGTACAAAGATCCCAACGAACATTGGCTCTTCATTTTTGTGTGGTTTAAGTGTTTTATATAGTAGAAATAGTTTTTCATGCTGTTATAACATCTATATCACTGCAATGTATTATACACCTGTCTGAGAAAACATAACCTGACCAGACTTAAAATACTACAGAACACTGTGGCCAGAATCCTTACTGCTAGGAAAAGAGATTACACGTACCCTGCGCTGGTTGCAGCTACAGTTCAGGGTTGATTTTGAGATTCTACTATTGATGTTAAACACACTGCCTGGTCTGGCTCCCAGCTATATTACGGAGCTTTTAAGTCCTTACAAGCGCATAGTTGCTGCCTGAGATCATCGGGAAGGTCACTCTTAGCTGTACCCAAATCTAATTTGAAATCTCAGGGTGACCTTGCTGTCGCTATTAAGGCTGCATAGCTTTGGAATGTCCTCCCTGAGGAGAACAGGTTTTACAAGTTTTAAATTGTTTCTTCAAATGTTAGACTTGCTTTGTCTTAACCTACTTACAGTACTGACAACTGCTACATTAATGGTAATATACGTTAGTTATTATCAGGTGTCTCACTGGTCCTAGACACATACTATGTATGTGCGACGTCTCCAGTTTCCCCTTTTGTCACACTATACGTTAAAGTATTTACACAATGAGATCTTTGATAAATAATCATCAGTAATGTGGATATAATGACTAAGTGGGTAAATGCAAATAATAGAACAGTTACAACAGTCTGGTAAGTTCAAAAAATTATTTAACTTTACTGTAATGCAGCCAGGAAAAGACACTACTTATGCCATATTACGATATCACCATATCCAAAACCATATATAGACGATATCTAGTCTCATATCACAATATCGATATAATATCGATATATTGCCCAGCTCTACGTTAAACTATCAAATAAAGGCAATGTTATGCAAAGAAGAAGGATAAATGCAAGAATCAATCTGTGCACAAAAAGCAGGCGCGAGGCTTGGAATAGGAGCTACTCAGGTTGAAATATGTTATAAGCTTGGTGCTCTTGGTACCACAGTGGCTTAAGAGACAGAGAAAGAGAGATATGTACGTATGTGTGCCTGATGCACCAAGCACAAAATCACAGATTTATTGACACCTCAATCATTCATCCCTCTTTTCAAATTACAATCACTGGGTCAGTAATCTCCTTGCTTTTCCTACTCTGTTTGCTTTGCTACTTTTAGGGGGGAGGGGGGGGTTGGGGGTTTGACACCCTTCAATGATTGAAAATAAATCTGTAATACATTTTGGCAAGGCAATTAATATTGCAACAGGAGAAGCGGTTTCAGAGGTCCATCAAAAAATGCACTGAATAATTAATACTGAAAGCTAAGTTCAAAACCAATCCATGCTTGTAGTTACTGCTCAGTGAAAGAGCAGCCTGATTCTGACCAAGCATGTAAGCATGTAAGTGTAAGATGCATGTGTGTCTGGATTAATGGATAACTCGCATGCAAAATGACACGCGTGGCCAATAATAAAATCTAGCGTTTGCATGATGTGTGGTGGAATTATATGATTTAAATGTTGAAAAATACCAGTGAATGTTTTACATATTCTGTATAAGTACGTTGAATGTATTCAATCACAAAAAGCCCATCCAGCTTACGCAGAGGTATTCTATATATATCATCCTAAAACAACAGCTAAAGGTTTCAGTTTCATGTTTTAATGAGTAGTTTCTCGTTTTCCCAAAAGACAATTGTACTTTACTTCATTTCACGGAGCATTATGTTTGTTCAGAAAGGACAGAGACATCATATGTTGCTAATTTACCAGTTGATCACCATGTACAAAAACCACAATCAATTCAAAAAACATTCTTGCTACACCAACTGCTGCACACACTGCTGCTTGTTAAAGCTTTATCTCCACCTACCCAGCCTCCACCTGTGCCAGCATATCTACTTGAGCCTATGGTAGCTCTTAAAGTGATAACATCCTACAGTGTTGCTACCCTGCTGCTGCTCATTATGCCCCTGCTACACCAACAGCATGGTTGCTGGATAAGCAGGGAACAGCTTAATGCAGAGCAATGAATGCCAAACGTAACTGCATCACCCCTAGTTGTTAGAAATGGTTTATTTTGTGATTAGAGTGTTCATGATTGAACAATATATAGTGGCAGATTTGTTTTAAATGAAACAGTGTTTCTGCCATGCAACATTAGTCACTAAATTTCTCCAGCATTTTTTGGTATGCAGCAAACTAAAATTGTATACATTTTGAGCCCAACAGGAGGTTTTCTGCAAGGTCTGAGCAGTGTACTTTTAGGAGGCCTAGTTTGAATTCAGACATATGAAAAGAAGAGTGCAGCGATTCTCATGCCACAGCTGAAATCAAACTTACTAGAACTCAGAACTGCATCTAACTAACTTTGCTAATAAATTAGACAATTAGCATCAAATGGTTTCTCTCAAGCATTAATTTCAAAGAGTGGCTCTTGACATGTTTACCACATAAACATGCTACTTCGAAAAACTCAAGCGAGCACATTTTTGTTGTCTGCTACTGTTGATGTACAGTATGTAAAGCTAAATGCACTTTGTCCTGGCATCTGTGTCTGTATGCTTCATCTAGCCTCTCGCTCCAGGAGCACTCAGCAGACGACAGCTATTTGCTCCTTCTCGCCCCTGTGAACACAGGGTATATATAACTTTCATGCAGCCAAATCGCCCTTTACTGGTAATGTGGAAACAACATGCAATGAGCTGCATCAAAGCGCAGGAGGTCAAAATCATATTTTGACATACTCATGAGTTAAAATACTGTGCTGATGTAATGGGTTATCAGCTACATATGTATGTAATGATGATGAGCATCCACTAATGGTAAACCATAAATGGTGTATGCAGTAAATGTTAAAGTAAACGGTTTTGTTTGTTTGTTTATGTTTTATCTATGGTTACTTATTTGTTAGAACACATAACAGAAAAACTAACTTTACGTGGCCATTTCGCTAATACTACACATTTGTCATTTACCGTTATAAATTAAAAATATATATATTATTTTTCAGATAATATAAATGCATGCCTGCTATATTTTTTGTAATATATATATATTGCACAACATATAATAACATTTTCTGTAAAACACATTTTCAGCAAACATCGTACTTCAGTATATAATTGCAAAAAACATCTGGTTTATCTAATTACTTAAGTTTCATGGGCGGCCATGAGCTTGTATTACATGCAGTGCGCCGTTACAGCCTTTGCAGGTACACTGCTGCATTCCATTCAAGCATCTTTATTATTTCTGAAACCTAACACCTCGGCCAATTATGTTCCTTTTTTTAGGATTTGAATCCTTACCGGCTGTCTGTACGTGTGTACAGACACCAACCCCTTCATTCAGGTTGTACAAATATGCTACTTTGATATGCAGTCCTGCACATGAGTCCCTGCAAATGTGAAATGACAGACTTAGCCAAAGGGATGACCCACTGGCAGCTCACTGTCATTGGCTTCCCCCTGTGGATTAATTTGTCATGAACATTAGGGATATCATCCTTCAAGTCAGCCAATGAAAGTCATGGGATTGGCAGATAAAGGGCATGGGGGATTTCAAGAGGGTAGATTCACAGGGCTCTGTATATATTAAGAGTGTGACATAATGCCTGGAGCTAGTGTGTACTGCTCTGCTTCAAGGTAATAGGATACCTGTCTTCTTAATCGTGTCCCCACAGAGCTAGAGGGAGTGAGGAGGGGGCGGGATACATTGTTAGACGGATGCAGTAATGGTCATCAGTGCATGACCGTTGAGGTTTGGAAAAAAATCAAACTAAAATTGAAGAAAAAAAAGCTAGTGGTGTACAGTGCGGAGGTGAAAGGAATTGACTATAGATTTTTACACATTATTTTAGATCAAAATGATGATGACGAACGATAACAATAATAATACCAAGTCCTAAGTTCTTAAAGTACTAAAAAATGCCTTTTAGTATGTTTTGAGTCATTGTTTTGATTTTCCATAACTCCACTTTCATTAACCTACTGCAGGACAATGAGAGAGACCAAAACAAATCTAAAAGATGAGTGAATTTTGGATTTACACTTATTAAGTGGGCAGTAACACAACTCCAAATACATGCTAATGTGGTTATGCCGGATGTGTAAATATGCAATTGTATGCCAACACATTTGCCATAACATAACACTGTGTACATGGATGCCTGACTCTTATTACAAATTCATAATTGTTAGTAGTGGTAGCTGTAGTAGTTGATGTTGTAGCAGTAGTATACTTTACGGCTTGTTGTGTTATGTAATTGCATTGGTTTATTTTTTTTGCAATTTGAGAACTGCATGAAAGCATGTACATATATTTCTCTATGGGCTGTGAATTTTGCAGCTGCTTTAGCTTTCCATCATCCATTGAAGTTGATGTGATGTATGCTCGACTTCTGTATGCCTTCTGCATGCCTTCTGTATGCCTTCCTGATTAACAATACTCCACATCTATGGCAAATCAAGTTTTCTTAAACACTTGAAAAGTTTCCCCTTTTGTGTGCTCCTCCCCAAAGGTTTCTTCCTGAGTTTTTGTTCTTGAGATTACCTGGTTGCCTTGTCTTTGTTTAGTAAAAATGATAAATGAATAGATTTACTTCCTATTGTTCCTGTTATTTTCCTTATTATTGAGCCTGGTGTGTGGCAGCACAAATAAGCTCTTTAAGGGATCATGGCACTTTACGGTTACAATATAGCGACTCTTGCTGCTGGAAAAGACATGCCTTTTAAATGTTCACAAATTCATGTAATGACACATAGCTCAGTCTGCTGAGTGGGAGCCACACATGTTGATTTGGTCCTTCCCAGAATGAGTCAGTCTGACAGAATAGGCAGGATTGTCTGCTTTTGCAACAGGTCTGCAGTCCGTGACCACTGACCTCCCTGAGGATAGGTCTAAGTGAAGAGGTAATAGTCCAACAGAAATCAATAAAGTAGCAGATTGTGGTCATTTTTTTCAACAAATTATGTCATTCTTTGCATGCCAATTTGTCCGTCATGGGTTTGGCATTTCTCTCTGTTAAAACATGTGTTTTGTGCTCTTGCATTGCGATTTTAGAGACCATGACTACAGCAGAAACTCACAGAAATGCTGCCTTCATCACCACCAATCGCTTCCTCCCCAGTGGGCTCATGCTCCTGCTCCAACTCCAGGAGGAGTTGCTCCCCTTTCCTGGGCTTGACCAGTGCTTGTAATCTCGTTTTACTGAACTCTAAGGACCCCACCGTCTTGTTAGCTCCAGTGCAAAGAACAAGTCCATTCATTATATGGAGCCTGATGAATGACTTGGTCAGACAGTAAGGGAAAGCCAAGGTGTAAATGTTCAACCTCTCATAAATCAAGTAGACGGGCAAGTCTAGACCTTAACCTACATGTACTCAGGAGTGATGATACCTTTGTATATTCCTACCCAGTTGTGTAGAAAAATAGTTTGAGAATAGTGCTGTGCTTCTGTCTATCTCTGAGCGGTACAGTGTCAGTATATGAATAGAAGAAACACATCATATACTGAGAATGGGAAAATTCTCCTTGTAATATGGTGTCACGACATAAGATGCCATAGATTGATGTCAGTCGTGAATTTCTACTCTGTTGTTAATTGGTTCTTTGCACCGTTTTATGCTAGTTACACAGAAATAGTTTTTCCAACATGCATTTATAAACTTTTGACAGCACAGAACAGTGCAATATGTCCCTCCTGCACACACACACAGAGAGTTCTCAAGGCCTACTCTGCATCACTTGCATGAGCACTGCATCTTTCTGTGGCTAGTCTTGATCAACAGAAGTACATTTCCAGGATAATTGGCTGACATCATACGCAAGATGTCCCTCACCTTCCACTCTCTGTGTATTACAGTTCTCAAACTCTGTGTGCTTTGGGAAACAACATAAAAAATGAAAATGGCAAGTCTTTAGGGAATGATTGTAAAGATTTACAAAGAATATGTTTAAGGCATTTACTATCCAACTGGGACGTTTTGGGACCGATAGGTGGGGATTGCTATGAACAAAGTACAAATGGCGATACACTGGTAAGAGCAAATTGCGTTTAACCATGTATCCAGCTAATTTAAATAGCTTTAGTTACTGTTTTGTGTCAACAGTTGACTTAATTTATTCTTTATGTGGCATTTTCTTTTGCAGGGTGCAAATGTTCCACCAAAACAAGTTCCTTACCGAGACTAGTTATCAGAGCCACTGTCGCTGTGTCCAGAGCTTAGCGCCGCCCAAGATGATTGCGATTGGTTAAAAGAAACAACTCGGAGCGTTTTTTTTCCTCTTATCCCAGAATGTATGTGTGGTGTAGCCTGTGGAGATAGGTCTAGCAATGCGAGACTATTCTATGGCTGAAACGTAGTACAACGCCTTGTTACATTATGTACTGAATATAATTTTAGTGAGAGCTATAGCCACTAGGTAATTCTTGTTTCTGGGTTAAAACAACGCTGTCTACTTAGTTTGCAATTTATACAATGAATAATTAGTCACTTAAATTAAATGCAGAAAAAGGAGAAAAAGGCTTATTCTTAGGGAACCTGTATGACCTGACTGGGTAATGGTTCTCCTTATGGATACGTATTGATTCCAGTTCGATTCCTGCAAAAACAAACATATTTGAGTTCAGCAGTTTTATGGCTTTATCATACATCACAGGGTATTTTTTGTGATTCTTTTTGGGTAAAAGGTCAAATACAAATACCCTAATCCCTATCATATACAAGTTAAATGTTTGTCTTTTTTAAGACTTGGAGAGGTGTCACCATCTGCCAGGAGTTGGATTTGGACACTACATTTTGCAAATTCTATGCAATTATGGCTAGGACTAGAAGCATAGACAACAGCATTTTTTCACCATGCAGGAGTCAATTTAAATTAGATCAATGTTTTAGATTTGAAGGTCTTCACTTTTATCCTGACTGCATAACTCTAATCTCTAAGGAAAACTCTACCATAGAGGATATAGACCAGAGGTTGTGGACATGGAATCGACAAGAACGATGTTAAAATTAAATGTCAAAAAATGTGGAGATTTCATAGTTTTTTTTAACTGAATTAAATTAAATCTTTATACTTTGATCTTGGTTTTGAGTCTTATAACAAATTCTGTTCAGATGTTTAGAGGAAAACTACAGAACTTGAAAGTCAATACAATTTGAATAAAATGTGCAAAACCCAAACAGTACAAACTAACCATCTGTAAAATTGAATCTTTTACAATCACATTTACTCTAAAAAGTTACTGCAGACTAGTGCTGACATTTTCTTTTATATAGTGATTCTGCAATTTCTGAGTTTATTTTTATTTAAGCGAGGGCAAAGGAATGCTGACATCTTTATGTGGCCCTCCCAATTTATTTAAAGTGCTAATATATTGGGGTGTACTTTGTGTCTCTGGTGCTTCCACACGCATACAAACTTGGAAAAGAAAACATCCATGCTGTTTTGAGTGAGATACGGGTTTCTGAATGTATCCTGCCTTCAGTCTCAGGGTGAGCTGGTCAAAATCGGCAGGGCCGTCTAGGTCATCGACCGAAACATTTGAATTCTATGAGTCTCAGGTTCTGCAGGAGACTCCCCCTCCTTCTTCAGGATCAGATTCTGGTTTGAACATGTATGGTTGAACTACTACCGCCATGTCCGTAACTTTCACACACAGTTCTATATAGCACTGCATGAAAAGTGGGATTTTCGTCAGTAAGCGGCACTGTAGATTGTCGTGGAACTTCAGGTTTACGACTGTACACGGCAATTTACAGGCAACACCGAAAACTTCCGTGAATGGTCGGAAATTGACGTGGGCCTTGCTTGGCAGTTGTCCCCCCATTACACCCCCCTCCCCCTAATTCTATGGGAGGCTTTAACATGTAAATGAAAATGCTGTGAGCTATACAAATGCAAATCGAAGTAGCAGCAGGTGGAGTTTTACCCCAGGTGCCATTATTCTAAAAGGTCTTCATTTTAAGAAAATCTCTTAAAATAGATCAGGCTCAGTATAGCCTAATTGTAGACTCTTCAATTTTAGCTTGAATTGATTTATTTAATGAAAGTATGCTAGATTAATTACTGTGTATGTCATTAGCAATTACCAATGTTATGTAAAAAAGATACACAAAACTATTTATTTCAACAATTAGTTTTAATCAGGCTTTGCCACAAAGGTAAAATGTGCATTCCATGCAAACAACATCACAGTCTCCTACAGCTCAACCACTGTGCATAGTGGCATGACTACAGCAACCTTTCTTTGGTCTTGCTCATCCAACATTGTCTGGTGGAATGGAGACAGAGGCACCACTGTTCAGTTTTCTAAGAGAAGTCTTTCTGCTGACACCAGAATATGCTTCACATAAAGCATATCAGCTTTGTCATTGCATGACAAAGTCCCAACCCTTTGTCTTCTTAAAATACTGGCAAATTCAGCACCATATTCACATGTCCATGGCATATGAAGCTGTTGGCTCTGCTGAAATGGCCTCATAATCTAGACTTCAATTGTCCTATTGTTATTAAAGGGATACTTCACCGATTTAGCATTCAGCTTTGTATCAGTAGAAACCCGATAGTATTTCTGAATGACCGTGCCTCCCTCCCTCATGTCCCCCTGAGACGAGAGATTTCTGCATTTGGGGCCTGGAAAAAAATCTTCCGATGACGTAAAATTACGATTTTGCGTCATTGGAAGATTTTTGGGCCTGAGGCGCAAGGACTACAGCCAGTAGTAGGATCTACTTCCGTATGTTTTCAACACGCCCACAGGGTTGGACTGCCGAGTCTGGCCGAGGTATTCCGAATGAAAACGACTGTCAGCCATCTTGAATCTTCGCTAAACAGGCTTTCGGTTTCAGCAGAAAACATTTACAACAATTATCTGCATTCAAACTACCGGACGTGTGTACCACCGGGATACATCGGTACAGATTGGAGAATATGGAGGAAACGTTATTACAGACGCAATACGCGACACCTCGGTGAGCTTCGCCTGCACGGAGACCAGCGGTGTCGCTCAATGCCGCTAGCCGCGGGGGACATCCTCATCGGCTAGGTGGAAAGCTAACGCTAGCTGTCCACCTGTCCCAGCCATCCTGCTTGCAAGTGTCTGCTCATTAAACAACAAGCTGGACTACATCCTCCTTCAACGAAAATCCCAACGTGAGTTCAGTGACTGCTGTGTTTTTGTTGTTGTGGAAACATGCCTGAACAACAGTGTACGAACGGGACTATCCAGCTACCAGGCTGTCTCGCCCGCCCCGGAGGTGGGCTGTGTTAAACGGACTGGTGTAGAAA
Source organism: Perca fluviatilis (assembly GCF_010015445.1). Lineage (NCBI taxonomy): Eukaryota > Metazoa > Chordata > Actinopteri > Perciformes > Percidae > Perca > Perca fluviatilis. The sequence goes on from NC_053114.1 coordinate 20,215,903, forward strand.
TAAAATCCAACTAGCTACTGCTAACTGCTGGTGGAGCTTGTGACTGTTAAAAGCCGACCATTCGACATTCCACGCTAATTCACGGCTGTGTTTATACTCTGTGTTTAGCTACACCAATGCTAGTATGCGTTAGCTGAACTTTACGGATCCTGCTTGCAAGTGTCCGCTCATTTAGACCACAAACTGGACTACATCCAACTTCAACGACACTCCCAACGTCAGTTCAGAGACTGCCGTGTTTTTGTTGTTGTGGAAACCTGCCTGAATAGTGTACCGGACTGTCCAGCTACCAGGCCTGCTAGCCCTCCGAGCTAGAGATGCTCTGTCGCCAGGTAAAAGAGGTGGGCTGTGTTAACACCGAGTGGCGCAGAAATGTGGTGATTTGTATCCATTTAACTGCAAACTGCTGGTGGAGTTTGTGACTGTTAAATGCCGACCATTCTAAATTACACACTAATTCACGGCTGTGTTTATGCTCGGTGTTTACAGCTCACCAAGCGCTAATGCTAGTATGCGTTAGCTTAACTTTACGGAGCCTATAAAGTGTGTGTACTAAATGTAGCCTGTTTCGTATGTCGTTTTTATATAATGTCGTTTTTATATATGTTAAATGTGTAACACCACTTGATTCACGATGAAACGTTGTTTCGTGTATATGGTTGAAATGACAATAAAACACGCTTGAGTTGAGTTGAATGCCTCCGTCGGTCTGTCAAGTGGTAGGCGTGGCTTGGGAGTGGACTCAAAGCAACGAAGCAGGTGCATTCTGGGATTTGGTGTTTTTCATCCATATAAGACCAAAACACATTTTCTGGCTTTTCTCGGCCTAGAAGGCACCAATTTCAATTTTTTTTTCACATTTCTACTACATAAGTGACCTAATTTAAAGATATATTCAGCTTTCCAGCGGTGAAATATTCCTTTAAGATTTCCCAGTATTCCATTAAAATTCACCTCCACACCAGTGTGTGCGCTGTTCGCGCCCTGCTGGTTAATCTGCTCCTCTTTGTCTTTCTCTATCACTCTGCCCCGCCCCCTACCTCCGCCTTCACTGCTTCGATTTGAAAAATAGCGGAGGGAGAGGACTCAGAGTTAGAGCAAAAGCTTCCAAAGTATGGGAGTATTTCAGGCCAACTGGTAAAAGAGTTGTCTGTACACTCTGTCAAACTTCACTTGGAAACACACAGGAGTTGTTCAAGATGTATGGAGCGTTTTTTCCCCCTCAATATCACCTCCGGGGCTCCGTAAAAATGCGCCCACAGAAAAGGAAAATACAATGTAAGTATATGATTATTAATGTAACGGCGAGCTGGTCTGTAGTGTTTATTAACTCTTGAGAAGTACAATGACTTTGGATGTTAAACAGGCTACTTAGACTTGGCAGTAATGTTTTAAACCCCACCATGCACGCAAGTTTAAACGCGAGCAGCACAGCTGTGTGCCTGGCTGCTTTCAGCGCGATTCATTAGCAGAGCTAAGCGGGTGAGTTGCTTTATAAAAGTGAATTCTTTGGTCTTGTAATTTACAGGAAGCAGTACGCTGTCTTCACAAGTCTGAGACAAATTGTAGCAGGCGCTACAAACCGGAGCAAGGGTAAGATTTAAAGAATATGCTTTCATTGATTTAATTTATTTCATTATGCTGTATAAGGACATAGATACGTTAATAGATACCGATCTTAACCGTACATTTTTTTACAGACTAACCTCGCCTCATAACGAGGCTGTGACCTATATTTGCTCGGAGCTATGTCTGCAAGTCCAGATTTACAGGATGCTGATAATGACGCCATTGTGTGCCATTTTTATTCATACCACTCTCATTTAATTGTTTTCCAGCTGCCTGTAAGACATTACGAGACAGCACGCAGGAGCTTCAGGTAGAAACAACCAGATCTGGCATCGCGGGCAGAAGCTGTGAAGAGTTCAGCTCGGAGTCGATCAAGAAGAAAAGAGGTGCATTCATAGATGTGTTGTGTCCATAAGCAGTATATCGCGCAGTACTGATTGATTTTACAGCTGCTGGAAGCGAGACAGAGTGTGCTGGCTTCGGGTGAGGTGGACGTTTGGAAGTACGCCACCATAGACCTGATGATCCGAAATACAGGACAACGCGCCACAGACGTCTGCAAAATGGACCGAATTCAGACAGAATGCCACCAGTTACCAACAGCTCCGAGGCGGCCGCGGGTTAGGGGTTGACGGTGCTGTAGGTTTTGGCTTCTCGTGAGCGTGGGATATTTGTTGTGTGTGCTGTGTGTCTATGTCTATTCATATAAGAATTAGAGCAATTCACACCTCCGCGGGAGCTCTCCACATACATCATGGTATAGCTGGGCAATATATCAATATTATATCGATATCGTGATATGAGACTAGATATCGTCTTAGATTTTGGATATTGTAATATCGTAAAATGGCATAAGTGTTGTCTTTTACTGGTTTTAAAGGCTGCATTTACCGGACTGTTCTAGCTGTTCCATTATTTGCCTTTACCCACTTAGTTATTATATCCACATTACTGATGATTATTTATCAAAAATCTCATTGTGTAAATATTTTGTGAAAGCACCAATAATCAACACTACAATATCGTATCTGGTCAAAAATATCGTGATATTTGATTTTCTCCATATGGCCCAGCCCTACGTCATGGTTTGTTTACGACAATATGTGGCACAGAAAAACGCGACGTTCACAGGCTGTAAATTGTCGTTAAATGCCAAAGGGCGTTTACGGGGACGAAAATCCCACTGACTAAGTGAGTATCTACTGCGCATGCGCGATCCCAACAAGATGGAACAGAAGTGAGATGTCTCACTCTGTAGCTAAAACAGAGAGCTCAACACACATGGTGAAAAAAGGAGCTGCAGCAATGTGCAGTACAACAAAAATATGGTGTTTTTGGAAAATTAAACCACATAAACCTATTCTGGTACAACCTCTAAATACAATTATGAATAAAAAAATTAGCAAAATATGAGCACTTTAATTCATTTTACATGGTAATGGCCTCAAGTGTCAATTAGAGTAGTAGAAAAACAATAATTTGCATAATGTTGTTCAAGCAGACAATTAATACATTTTACTTAAAGGTAAATCCTGCAAGTCAGTCTGTAGGTCTAACATGATTTATATCTAAGCTGATTGGGATGAATGCTTAAGATTTCAGACATGGCTGGGCTGATATGTTATATGAAATCTCTTATTTGTGTGGATGTTGGAAACAGTACCTATGATTTGGCAAACAGTGAGGGAGGTTATGAATGTTAAGAAAGGAGACAAGAGGATATGCTCCAACCACTGTGAAACAATCTTCAGCCTGGTAAAAGTCTTGGAAAAGAGATTTGACCTCGAAATTACAAAACCAAATTCAAAAGGGCTAAACAAGATTTTGTTCTGAATGCAGAACTTTGGTCCAACTTTTTCTTTTTTGTAAATAATCAAGGTATCATGTGAACTATATCATATTTTTACTTACTTTTTAGGATATCAACAGTGTAAATATAACAATAATAATAATAATAATAATAATAATAATGACCATTATCTTTATATTCACCGCAGTGAGTATTTTAAAATTTCTTCCGAATGTCTTTACATTTTGTTGTGCAGTATAATTAACAACATTCTAGGGCAGTGCAGTTGTGCAAACTTTCCACACTATCTATTTCCAAATGCCATCATAACATCACAGAAAGGTCAGCACCCCAATCTCTCCTCCTCCTGAGGCCACCTGGTATAGTGGTAACTAGGTGCAAATTGGAAAGTGCTACTCGTGGACATCCACAAAGCTTAACTTACAGAGACACCTGCGACTGTCTTAGAGACAACAAAGACACAGTACAATAAGGCTTTGTGACAACAATTTCACTGTAACTGCTACATACCTTCACTTTATAATATAATTACCATGCATTGTATGACATATTTTGTTGTCAACAATCCTCTGAGCTAAAATAAACAAGCTATCAAATGAACAGTTAACTAATTTTTGACAAGATGGCATCAGAAAAAAATATATTTCTTTAACCTGTGTTGTAGAGTCTGAACACTGTTAAATCAGACCGATCTCATGAATTGGTGTATGTATGACACGCCAATTCGTATGCCATTTTGGCGTGTTATCAAGACGCATAATCGCTTTTTAGCGTGTTTATCAGCGCAAAACGCCTGCCATTGACCTACATTACGAGTGAATTTTTGCCGTAGCGAGTAGTGTAAAGGGACGTAGGTCCGCGTAAGGGGGTTGGTTGGGGTGGTGGATGGGTAAAACAAAGGACATACCCAATGTTTCTTTCCTAAACCCAACCGTTTATTGTTTTCCTAAGCGTGTTTTTGTCGTTATTTTTTGTGTTTTTGTCGCTTTTTTGTGTTGATAAAGTTTTGCCCTAAACCCAACCTTTTTTTTTTCTTTTTTTGTACACGCATGTGACGTTCTCGCGATAGTACGTCACATTCTCGCGCTAACACGCAACATGGCGACGCCACGTGGTGGGTATGTTTACATCTGCTGTATACAGCGTAGACATACACGTGGATAGCTGAAAATGAGTACAGATAACACGCCATTTGGCTTTAGGAAAGTGGCATGTATGTTTACGCAAAGTCATGATGGTTAAATCAAGCTTCCATATCTGTTTACCAGTCCGCCTTCTGAGTCTACGCTCAAGTCTGTCTCACACAATCTTAACCTGAAACACGTAGCATGAAAAGTAAACATTTACTTCCCTCATTCAGTAATTTGGTGTGACGGGGCGCATGTCTGCCGTCACGGTAGCCATGCGCTACATATTTTGTATCTCAAGGACTGAGTGTGAACGTTGCCTGTATATGTTTGTTTAGCGTGGTAATATGTTCTGTTAATTAGACTACCGCACACAATGGTCAAATCATCTGTCATTCATCAAATTCTTCATAGTAATCCCGTAGTTTTCTTATGCACACATTTAACAGCTAATACTACGGTGATTTATATGCAATTGCTACAACTATCAATACCTCATTCTCCGATTGTTTAAAACCATACAGATTGTCACAAACATCATCTGTTATAATAACCACGCAACACTTATGTCTTTGTTTAACTAATGTTTGTTTATTGAGTTTAAAAGCTAGAGGAGGGTAATGATCTTTGTCTTACCAGCATGGGCTCTCTTTGTTATAAGGGAAAGTTTGCCGCGATCCTTGAGTTTAAATGGGTCTATGACTTCCGGGGTAACCGGAAGTCATAGACTATTTTTCAGTCATCAAGATGTCTTGGGGCTTTGGCTAATTTGAATGTCAATTATATAAATTATATGCTGTTAATGTCTAGTTTCTTAGATATTTTAATGTTGGCTGTATGGAGCCATTACGGTCGATTCACCTGAGCCACCCCTGGTATGTTCCAATTTGAGGGGTGGGGTTTCAGGCTATATAGAGTGGCTCAAGAGACAAGAGCTGGAGTGAGGGAGTAGGACGTAAGTCTGTTAGATATCCTCAGTGTTGCGACTTGATTTAAGGTCTATTATGGAACTGTTTATTTATATTGTCTGATTGTTTTGACTCGCAAGTCAATTTTACTTTATTTTCCTGAAAGTACATTTTTGTTGCATTCCTTCATTTAGTTAACTTTTATATTATCATTCTTGCCTGTGGGCCTTAATTGGGACAATAAGAATAAAAACCCATAATTTCAACATCATCTTTGACTCCTCCTGAGTGTTTACATCTGCTCAAGACTACTCTTCGACATCTACCCTCAATATTTGGATAATTGTCATCCTGCTCCCAACCTCTCCCTCTATTTTTTGGTTTCAGGTTGGAATGAATAAACTGCACCATACAACATCATCAATGGGGATAATCCTAAATATTTACAGATAACAATCATCCATACTCATCACGGCTGTAACACCAATCCCAACCATGCTTCCTAAACAATACATTTATATGGGGAGGTGGTGGGCATCCAAAGCACAGGACTTTGTCACCTACATGTCATCATGACTATGGGAAATAGCATGGGAAATATGTCAACTCGAAGACGAACAAACAGAAGATCTCTAGCCTAGAATCTACTTACAGTGAGGCAATAGTGCCCTGATTTACCATGTTGTCAGTACACTCTGGAATTCACAGTGTGAAATACATAAATCACATTTAAACTATGAATTGGCCTGCTGCTGAATAGTTAGGTTAAATGCATTTCATGCCAAACTAGGCAACCTACAGGGGCAGAGAGGAACGTATTAATTGACTGCTGTGGCATTCAACCAACTTAGGAAGAATGAATCATCATTAGTATGCATGGAGGCATCTGTGTGCCAAAAATTGGAAAACTGGGCAGTGAAAGCAGTCAACATTTTAAAAGAAAACATGGTAAAGCCAGTTTATAAAACTTCAGTAGATATAGGAAACCACTCTACCACTACATCAAAATAGAATAGCGTGTTGAGATTGTGAATAAAAGCAGAAATAAATTGTCTAGTTTAAAGATAACCATGCAGAATGACTTCCAGTATGTGTAGTGCGTGTATGTGCAAGTGTGGTGAATAGTTTGTATATTTTGAGGGTTGTATCAGGTACTTATCCAAAGTCAGTTTATTACCTATAATAGATGGCGGTCGGTACACTAGACAGCCATTTCCTTTGTCCCTATATTTTCTCAATCATACAGAACATTGATTCGTGTACTCTGTGAAAGTTCTTCTTCTTCTACTCTGGGTCATACAGGTATCCTCTTGTCTACAAAGTGAATGGCATTTCATTGTCACTGTCATAATCACTTATTTTTACCAGCTGTGTGTGTGTGTGTGTGTGTGTGTGTGTGTGTGTGTGTGTGTGTGTGTGTGTGTGTGTGTGTGTGTGTGTGTGTGTGTGTGTGTGTGTGTGTGTGTGTGTGACGGAACTTTACAGGTATGTAGTTGTGATCAAAATAAATCCAGAGTTCGAAAACCACCATCTACTATAAGTAACACACTGACTATGGATAAGTGCCTCATACAACCACACTTCCAAAGATCTGAACCATCCGTTTAACATACTTGAATTTGACACATATTTATATCACATCTCTATCCAGTGAAAATCATGTATACTATTCTCCACATTTTTGTTTCTTGAAACCTCTTATCCAGTGGATAATCTCAAAAATTGATTGTTATCAACCTCACAATAAGGCTGGTTTTCTCAGTTTCTGTTACATCTATATCTGTTACATTAAAAATGTGTAATAAGACTAGTCATGTACTGTATAATGCAGCACTCATACACAATATCTGGGTCATGGCACATTATTTATTCTTTATGGTAATACATCAATTCTTAATAAAACAGGAAATCGTAATGAATACAACATTAACTCTCAAATTAGTATTTGTATTCAATAAGGAACTTTAAGCTAACCTAGTTATAATTAGTATTGCGTTGTCTGGAATTAAATTTGACACCGGTGTTTTATAAAAACAGAAACCAATGTTTTATGCTGATTGTATCATATTTACTTAGTGGTCATGTCACACCCATGAACAGCATTTATTATGAGGCCAAAAGTGATTCATGGTCTAGAGGTCTCTCTCTCTCTTCTGCCTTCTCTCTGCCCATTATGCATAACAGCATATTGCCAAACATTAATTAGGTTTATTTGCTAATAAAAAAACATGACAAAAGGCCTTGATTTTGAGACGGTTTTGTATGTTGAAAATAAATTTTACAAAAAAATCAGTTACAGTTGCAAATATCATGGTGACCTGAAGCATGTCACAATCTGTACATATGACAGAGACATTATAAACAGTGAAACTCTGAGCTGTCATCAGGTTATAAGGCAAAAAGGAGGAGAGAAAGACAAAGAGGGGAAATGAAAGGGAAGGAAAGAACAAGAGAGTCAGTTGTCAAGATCAATTTTCATTGTGGGATAGATTTTTTTTGTTGTTGCCTGAGTTACCACATTTTGAGAACAACTGATCTCAGAGAAAAAGAGGGAGAGCCTGTGATGTGCAGAAAGCATTGGATAAGGAGTCAATTATTCAACTGTCCAAATGTCATTCCTCTGTCTCCATTCACATGCTCCCTTGTCCGCTCTGTCTCTCTCGTCTGTAATGGCTCTACTCTGGCTGAATACTGTAGCCTCTCCAATTTGCTGGTCTTTCAACTAAAACCAAAAAGAGTGCTAGTGAGAGAATGACAAGTCGACAGATAAAAGGCAGCATGATGTAATAGAATTTGGAAAGTACTGACAATGTTTGGCATCAATGATCTAAGTTCTCTTTAGGGCTGGACCCGAATATTCGAATATTCGTTCGGTGGGTTGGTATTCGATTTGAAAATTTGACATTCGAATATTCGTTGTTTTTTTTTGGGGGGGGGGTTTTCTGCACAACCTGGCATCCCCCTCCAAACGGCTTTCATTTGCGCTTGAAAATGTTCGAAATATAATACTCTTTTACAATTTTCTTATATAGCCTAGCCATTTTAATAGGATGGACAACCCAACCTCGTTATACTTAATAAATATATTTGCTTCTTCTTGGACTACTAACGTGTTCCTGCAACGGGAGTATTCTCTGGCTAGAGCGCAGAACAGCGCAGTTTGCATGGACTGAAGTGCATGCATGAGCTTGTATTTTGGGTTAAGCTGCGTTGCTTTGACATTGTGGAAAATAAAATAATAGAAACAAAATGTATTATCCTTTTTACCTGTTATTATCAATCTAAATTAATCTACTGCGAAATATAGGAGACTTTGAGATTTTACTGGGACGTCACGTCACATGCCCCAGTTAAAACGCCCATGAGTTGAACGTCATTACCGTCACGATTCAGCGAAAAGAAGACAAAAATGCAGAAGACTTCATCTGTGTGGGAGAACTTTAAAGTAAGTGAGGACAAGACAAAGTCAGAGTGTCAAATATGCAATTTGAAACTGGCCTACCACAACAGCACATCAAGCTTGAGAAATCACCTGAGTTCTGTAAGTAGAACGAGCTGCTTTTATCCGCCATTTACACGTGATAAAAATGTGCACTTAATTTTCATGGAAAATAACGTGACTTGTGAATAGGCTACGGCAGTTGATGACGAACAGTAAAAACGTAGCCTACTGTAGTAACAGGGTACTGTGTCCTGCAACAACAAAGCAGTTGCTTCATCTCGCTTGTCTCTTTTACCGTGAAAAAAAGCTGCCTTCAGGTGCGGTTTGGAAATGTTTGTTTCCCCCGCCGCTGCGGCCGCCACCGAAGCTTTGTATATTCGCTGTTGAGAAGCACCGAAGCTTCGAAGATCAAAAACTGGTATTCGGTACAGCCCTAGTTCTCTTACACTCATAACTGATGTTAAAAAAATGAATTGTAATAGTCCAAAGCTAAGATAAGATTAGTTGTCCTCTGTCAATCATTTGCATCAGACAGTGTTCAATTTACCTGGAGATGGCCTTGGAGACTTGGACAAGACTAACCAGTTATTTATTATTTTTTTGCAGGTATACAACATTCACTATTTTAGCTTGGCTAATAAGCATGCTGCTGAGGCACATGTGAATGCCACAGTAGTAGTTCAGTCAGACAACTCCCATTTGAAATGTTTATTAGAAGAGCAGAACATTGCGTTTGGCGGCCAGACTCCGACCTCATCACAGCATCACAGCATGGGTTTCCATGAGATATTGGGGAGTGCTGATAAAGTAGCTTCCCCCTGGCCGGAGCCTGCAGGTGGATGCTGGGGTGGTGGTGGGGCTAACAGCAGGCAGTGATACAGGTGCAGGGTCACAGCAGCATTGACAAGGCAGAGATGGGGAAATTGTGCAGCTTAAATGGACCACCAAATTGAGGGGGTGTGTTTGGTAAATAATACGGGGAGTGAGGCATGTCACGTGTGCGTACGCAGTGCAACTCCAGTTGACTGCCTGAACTAGCTTGCAGGCGTCGCCCCATTATTGGATTGTTTATGGTTTTTTTAAATGTACGGATTATGATCATAGACAATAGGTTAAGGTATCCGTAACGCTTTTACAATTAATCATTTCACTCAAAACCAACCTCCTAGAGGCACTAAAGGAAAATCAGGGAAGATTCTGCAAACCATGAATGTCTGTATAAGAAATCATATGCTAATCCATTAGGTATATTGGGCTGAGATATTTCACTAAATTAGTGAAACTGATCACAAAAGGCTCAAGGTCCATTAATGTCAGTCCAAAATTTCATGGAAATCCATCTAACATTTGTTAAGATATTTCCTTCAGGACCAAAGTGGTACCCCAGAGGTAAACATTAAAGAGAAATTAAAACTTGTAGGCAGTAATACAATGTTAAAATGACATACCATAATTCCAAATGATTATTTGTTTGGCTTGCTGTAGCCCATCTTTTTGTTGCACTTTAAATTGTATTTGATTCTTCATTGAGGTTATTTTGGAACAGATTTATTGCGGCTCCCTAGATAGTTTAATGGTGCCTCACACCATTTGGGAAGTGATATGGTATGTAAATGCATATGCATAAAGGGAAGGTTTGCGGTTTATTCTGGACACAAGGATAACGCTTCAACAGATAAGCAAACTGTCAGGGATGTAGTGGGACAAACAGTCGGCCCGGGACCAGGTGGAGCGGCATTTTATGAGAGCGGGTGAAGAGCACCGGTAGGACATTTTTTGGAAGGTTTTTTAATAGTAATAATAATACTACATGATGTATACAGATGTAAAACAATAAAAACTAATACTGCCTTGTGTTGTCATGAAATATGTAATACATATCTATTAGATCAAAGGCTGGGAATGTGCTTTGTTGTCTTTATGTACTATATCAGTAAATGCTCAATAGATACTATTTAAATGTTAGAAATACACATACAGCTGGAGATTGAATTAAAAGTAGGCAGCAAAAGTTTCACAGACAATTATGAGGCCTATTTATGCAACCTTGCTCCTTCACTCCGCTCTCAGTGTCATTTCAGAGTACAATGTGTTAGCCTAACCCAGAGAGGGTGGCATGCTGTTGCCTTGGGTGTATATCCACCTTACCAGTTTAATTGAACAGCTGCTCGGCATCTAGATTCATACACACATACTTGCTTCCTTGAGTCTGATAGCTCCTTTATTGTGACAAATATGGGGGCAATTTATTGGTCTCCCTGGACAGTAAGGAGAAGGTTACATGCAGCAGCAGAGCTTTAATTGCATTGTCAGGAGAAGGTAATGTCTAACCATTGCAGCTCTGATGTGTGCACATAAACTCACATGAATGTGCACATTCACACATCACCTACAGTTTGAATGCACACACTGCGTGTGTCTGAATAAATGTGCACATGCACGCGCACACATTGCGCTATCAAGAAAATAAGATATTTTGTCAAGGTCCTCTTTCTATAGATTCTCCGTTTTCCCATCGGTTACACTTGGCTGCAGCCAACATGGTACAGATTCAGACACCCAGCTATTTGCAGAGGCTTTATACTGATAATACTGTCAGGGCATCAAGTGGATTACACAAGTCAGTGTTTTCTTTAGGATTTTTTTTAGCAGTGGGGGCAGATCTGTCGGAACCCCCCGCCCAGTCCCGCGCCCCGCCGCCAAATGTTTAACGTATTAAACGGAACTGACACTGCGCTGCAACACAAACAAATATATTTATTAACCTCTATTCACACACAATGAGGCATATTCTCATTTCGTTTTGATTGAACTGTATTTTTGAGGAACTGTAGGTCCACAAAATGAATTTTACAAGAAATTCTTCATAGGGAAACCAAAACCCAAAGTAGGCTATAGTATGAAACCATTCATAATGAAACTAATTGCATCCATAATTAGCATATTTGCCTCAGTGGCAAAGTTGGCATCCTTGCTGTGTGCATTTGATTTTTCTTGGCTTTTGGAAAAATAACTCCAAGGCTCGGTTATAGGGGAATTCAGAAAGAGGTGGCCCATTAATGCGCAGTAGCATACATGCTGCTAGATGGTCCCCCTGTGGCCTGGACGGTCATTTTGACCGTTTTGAAATTTATATGTGTAATAACTTTGCTAAATAAAAAAATACAATCCTGCTGGTACCTGACTTTTCCTAAAAGAGTCTTTATTTTCATTTAAAACCGTTTTTAGGCTATATACATTACACAAAAGGCAAAGAAAATACAATCACTTTTACCTATTTTGGCCATTTTCGCGGTTTTGTTTTTAATCTTCTGCATGGTTGAATATGCATCTTGGTTGCTTAGTAATAATCATAGTCTCTGTCAGAGAAACATAACTAGCAGTCTCGAGTAACAAGTGTGGGCATTAAGGGCATTAAGGTGGTAGCCTAAGCGGGCAGAAGAGAGATAGAGAAAGAGGAAGCAGACGTGTTGTAGATGCAACCGGAGCAGAGTTAGTGGTTATTCATTTTATAACGTCGGCCCTGGAGGTAACGAGTCTCCCCTGGTTGTCTGATCACGGTCGAAAATGAATCGATCAGGAGAGGTTAACACATTGAACATTTTAACTGCTTATTAATGTGCGCTTGTTGCTCCGTGTGCGCTAATGCGCTCATCTGTTGACATTTCCGAATGCCTTCCTACAGTTGCTTAATAAAAAAGGGCTTTCCACACAAACAAACGTAGCCTACATGTGTCATTAGTATGAGGAAAAAAATGAGATTTTAACTGTGTCGGGCTCAGACACAAATTTCTTAATGCCTGTCGGGCTCGGGCCGGGTTCGGTCACGGCTCTGTCGGACGCGGGCCGGCTCGGACAGAAAAATTCCAAAGTCCAATCTGGACTCTAGTGGGCATCACCGATGGGCCGAAGGCAAAGCCAGAGTCGGTAACGCAGGCTGCGGTGTGGATGGACTCTGTTCTGAATCAGAAGAAAAGCACCAGGCGCTCGCTCTGTGAAAGGCGCCGTAGGCCTACACGTAGCCTAGATGGCCGGTAGCTGTCTACGTGTTCATATAACTTTATACATATATAACTACAACTGTCTGGAATCATTACACACATCCTCTCAAAGGAGTGCACCAGCTGTAAAATGTCCCGGAGGAAGTTCATGCAGCAACTGGCAGAGGAGCTGAGAGCGGAGTTTATGGAGGAAAAAAAGGGCAGCGGCGCACGGTCCGAGCTGCGCTGCGCACCGCAGCAGACACCAAAACGGAGGCGGTGCCAGTTAGGTTAGGTTATAAATGTTCAAATAACATAGCCTACTTTTAATTGCTATCATGTTATGTTATCATAAGTGTGTTTGGGGTCATTGTCCTGTTGAAAAATACATGATGGTCCAACTAAACGCAAACCGGATGGGATGGCATGTCGCTGCAGGATGCTGTGGTAGCCATGCTGGTTCAGTATGCCTTCAATTTTGAATAAATCCCCAACAGTGTCACCAGCAAAGCACCCCCACACCATCACACCTCCTCCTCCATGCTTCACGGTGGGAACCAGGCATGTAGAATCCATCCGTTCACCTTTTCTGCATCGCACAAAGACACGGCGGTTGGAACCAAAGATCTCAAATTTGGACTCATCAGACCAAAGCACAGATTTCCACTGGTCTAATGTCCATTCCTTGTGTTTCTTGGCCCAAACAAATCTCTTCTGCTTGTTGCCTCTCCTTAGCAGTGGTTTCCTAGCAGCTATTTGACCATGAAGGCCTGATTCGCGCAGTCTCCTCTTAACAGTTGTTCTAGAGATGTGTCTGCTGCTAGAACTCTGTGTGGCATTCATCTGGTCTCTAATCTGAGCTGCTGTTAACTTGCGATTTCTGAGGCTGGTGACTCGGATGAACTTATCCTCAACAGCAGAGGTGACTCTTGGTCTTCCTTTCCTGGGGCGGTCCTCATGTGAGCCAGTTTCGTTGTAGCGCTTGATGGTTTTTGCGACTGCACTTGGGGACACATTCAAAGTTTTCGCAATTTTCCGGACTGACTGACCTTAATTTGTTAAAGTAATGATGGCCACTCGTTTCTCTTTACTTAGCTGATTGGTTCTTGCCATAATATGAATTCTAACAGTTAGAACCTTAATAGGGCTGTCGGCTGTGTATCAACCTGACTTCTGCGCAACACAACTGATGGTCCCAACCCCATTAATAAGGGAAACAATTCCAGTAATTAACCCTGACAACACACACCTGTGAAGTGAAAACCATTTCAGGTGACTACCTCATGAAGCTCATTGAGAGAACACCAAGGGTTTGCAGCGCTATTAAAAAAGCAAAGGGTGGCTACTTTGAGGAATCTTAAATATAAGACATGTTTTCAGTTATTTCACACTTTTTTTGTTAAGTACATAATTCCATATGTGTTCATTCATAGTTTTGATGACTTCAGTGAGAATTTACAATGTAAATAGTCATGAAAATAAAGAAACACATTGAATGAGAAGGTGTGTCCAAACTTTTGGCCTGTACCGTGTGTGTGTGTGTGTGTGTGTGTGTGTGTGTGTGTGTGTGTGTGTGTGTATATATATATATATGCACCGATTACAATTTTCTAGGCCGATTCCGATTTTTCATTTTGACTTTTTTCATTTGATTTTTGAGTTTGACCTGCCGTTACCGATTTTAGCCGATTCCGATTTTTTTAACCACTAAATATTTATTTTCTATCTTTTCTCTAATAGAACATTTTACATTTTCAATAGAAAATTTTTTGAACAGATAATCGATCGCTATAAAACGGAACTATATAAATTAATCCTGGTGTGGGAAATTGACACATCTAAAGTGCAATGTTATGGAAGAACCATTTCCTTCTTTTCACATCCAATATCCAACTAAAAAATTTGATATATTTAGCAAACTAAACTTCTGTATAAAAACAGGGAAAACAGGTAATGACAATAAAATGTATAAATAACAAATAAAAATAAATTAAATATAGCTTTGCAGTATAAAGATATTTCTCAAAACACACACAGGCCTGTTTGAACGTCAACAGTAACGTTACCTGAAAACAGTGTGTAGTTCCTTTTTTAGCAAGTTTGCTTTATTTGTCATTGTGCATAAATATGAATACTACCGTTGCTGTAAACGGGCTTTTCTGCTAACGTTAGCTACCGGCGGTTACCTTGGAACAATCCAGCAAATAAACGGTACCCTAGGGTGTGGTTACCTGAAACAGATGATTTGACGTCACCGCTCATTTTACACACAGTTTAGCAACAAACCTAAACGCTGAGGGAAGATTACTACGTTTTTAATGTTGGTTTTGAGCAGTATGCATCCCCACTAATCTGGAAAGTGTTTTAAACAGTAACGTTAATAACGTTAGTAACGTTAATACAGCGTGTCGGAGGAATACAGTGTCTCCTGCAGCGGGGCGTCAGAGGCAGAGGGACTGCAGCGTTCGCTATCATTAGCTTCTTGTCTCATCTTGGGTCTGATAAACAGTAAATTCATCAAAGTCAGTGTGCCCAACACTATGTTCTGATAAACTGTAGCTGTCATATTTCACGGGACCCGCGTGAGTGCGGTTTTCATGTTCCAGTTCTTCAGCCTCAGAAGGGAGAGAGAGCAGAGCCGTTTGACCGAGATCAGAGTGCTCTGTAGAGCCATGTATAATTACGACTTTATGACATTTCATAAACCGCTAACGGTGCGGAGGTGCGCCGCTGCTACATGCATATGGTGGAAACCCTGCGTGTGCACGTGATGCTGATGTTGCGCGATGTTAATCATGCGGCACCTGAGTGCATTTGACCGGTATAAAAATCAGCATATGTCAGACTGACTGGCCGGTCATGGCCAATCACAATCAATCTGTGCATATTATATACAGTGCCTTGCGAAAGTATTCGGCCCCCTTGAACTTTTCGACCTTTTGCCACATTTCAGGCTTCAAACATAAAGATATAAAACTGTAATTTTTTGTGAAGAATCAACAACAAGTGGGACACAATCATGAAGTGGAACGAAATTTATTGGATATTTCAAACTTTTTTAACAAATAAAAAACTGAAAAATTGGACGTGCAAAATTATTCAGCCCCTTTACTTTCAGTGCAGCAAACTCTCTCCAGAAGTTCAGTGAGGATCTCTGAATGATCCAAGGTTGACCTAAATGACTAATGATGATAAATAGAATCCAGCTGTGTGTAATCAAGTCTCCGTATAAATGCACCTGCTCTGTGATAGTCTCAGAGGTCCGTGTAAAGCGCAGAAAGCATCATGAAGAACAAGGAACACATCAGGCTGGTCCGAGATACTGTTGTGGAGAAGTTTAAAGCCGGATTTTGATACAAAAATATTTCCCAAGCTTTAAACATCCCAAGGAGCACTGTGCAAGCGATAATATTGAAATGGAAGGAGTATCAGACCACTGCAAATCTACGAAGACCCGGCCGTCCCTCTAAACTTTCAGCTCATACAAGGAGTAGACTGATCAGAGATGCAGCCAAGAGGCCCATGATCACTCTGGATGAACTGCAGAGATCTACAGCTGAGGTGGAAGACTCTGTCCATAGGACAACAATCAGTCGTGTACTGCACAAATCTGGCCTTTATGGAAGAGTGGCAAGAAGAAAGCCATTTCTTAAAGATATCCATAACAAGTGTCGTTTAAAGTTTGCCACAAGCCACTGGGGAGACACACCAAACATGTGGAACAAGGTGCTGTGGTCAGATGAAACCAAAATCGAACTTTTTGGCAACAATGCAAAACGTTATGTTTGGCATAAAAGCAACACAGCTCATCACCCTGAACACACCATCCCCACTGTCAAACATGGTGGTGGCAGCATCATGGTTTGGGCCTGCTTTTCTTCAGCAGGGACAGGGAAGATGGTTAAAATTGATGGGAAGATGGATGGAGCCAAATAACGGACCATTCTGGAAGAAAACCTGATGGAGTCTGCAAAAGACCTGAGACTGGGATGGAGATTTGTCTTCCAACAAGACAATGATCCAGAACATAAAGCAAAATCTACAATGGAATGGTTCACAAATAAACATATCCAGGTGTTCGAATGGCCAAGTCAAAGTCCAGACCACAATCAATGCAGAATCTGTGGAAAGAACTGAAAACTGCTGTTCACAAACGCTCTCCATCCAACCTCACTGAGCTCGAGCTGTTTTGCAAGGAGGAATGGGCAAAAATGTCAGTCTCTCGATGTGCAAAACTGATAGAGACATACCCAAGCGACTTACAGCTGTAATCGCAGCAAAAGGTGGCGCTACAAAGTATTAACTTAAGGGGGCTGAATAATTTTGCACGCCCAATTTTTCAGTTTTTTATTTGTTAAAAAAGTTTGAAATATCCAATAAATTTTGTTCCACTTCATGATTGTGTCCCACTTGTTGTTGATTCTTCACAAAAAATTACAGTTTTATATCTCTATGTTTGAAGCCTGAAATGTGGCAAAAGGTCGAAAAGTTCAAGGGGGCCGAATACTTTCGCAAGGCACTGTATATATATATATATATATATATTTCTAATTTGAGGCTCTGGTGAATACTGATGCAAGCAGGTATGAACAAGAAAAAATGTGAGCTTGTGCTTTGAGCTAAATGCTAATGTCTGCATAGTATCATGCTGATGATTAGCAGGGACACTGGAAGTCAGTCAGATTTGGGGTGCTGAGATGAAGTCGGTCTCTATAATGACGTCATACTTAATGCAGCGTGACATTTGTGGTTTTTGAATAACTTCAACATCATCATACCGTATACGTCAGAGCACAACTAAACAGGCAAGAGCACCGAAGCCAAACATTAAAATTGCATGGAGATGAAGGCAGCGTTGATGCGGGCCAGGAATGTGGCCCATGACCAGTATTGCTAAACTAGCACTTCCCCATAGCTGAAGAATAAAATCAGTTTTTTGTCTGTGAATCCAAAAGAGACTCGCGGCAATAACACAATAGCTGATTGTCTGCAAATATAAGTTGCATGTTGGTCTCATTTGTAGTCGTAACACAGCAAATTCTATTTGGACTAGTGAAAAAAAAAACTACAATACCACGGAATCAAAAAACAAAACATTCTAAAGCACTGCAGGAGCATTTTAATGAGCATTAGAGGTAGCGTTACATGGATGTAGGAAAATTAAGACCAGTTTAGTTTTTTTTTTAGAACCTAGAACACAATACTTCAGCAAATGTAAGACTTTTTAAGGCCTAAAATTTAGATTTTGAAATTTTTGACTTTTTAAGACTTTTTGACACCACGGAAACCCTGTTTGCAGTTCTTCAGACCAATCACAATCAACTTCGGCGGTGATGCATATATTGTTAAACCTATTTTACTCCTACTGGTGTATCGCCGTGTGCACTTCATCCATAGCAATCCCGACAATCGGTTCCAAAACGTCCCAGTTTGCTAATTAATGTCCTAAACATATTCTTTATACATTTTGTTTTTGTCTGAGATAGACAGCGACAACATCCGAATGTTCCGGTGATTATCCTATAAATGAATTGTCGTCGATTTAGACTACTTTCACTGTAATGTTCTATTTCACACAGGCTTTTACTTCTTATCTTAGTGGATCAAGTGTAATGGTTAAATAGGCTGTACAACAGGTTTAATTTGAAAAGACTGAAAAATAAATATAATTTTTTTTATTTTTAAATATTGATTTTAGTTGTTTAGTTGCCATTCTCGTGGTTTAATATTGAACCAATCATAAATAGCCACTTAAAACGTGTTTAACACAACTGACAGAGTTAATGGCGTTCTTGAGGGATTAAAAGGACTTAATGGGGCTTCATCATCTCTTGAGACAGCATAAAAATACACATTTTCATTCATGGTGTTTGACAGTGTATTTTTGCCACTGTCTACTGCTCAGTACAAGCCCATTCAGTGTGAATAATTCACATCTGCCTGTTTGGCTGTGTGCATTAAAGAAGAGCCAACCCTATCTTTGCT